>NC_091390.1:758638-765155 GCF_038502225.1 Cherax quadricarinatus
GGGTTATATTAAAAGTGTATATACACTGAGAGGGTTATATTTTCAGTGTATATACACTGGGAGGGTGTATATCTCATGTAAAACACTGAGAGGTGTATATTTTCAGTGTATATACACTGAGGGTGTATACCCTTTTGGTGTATATACACTGAGAGGGGGTTATCCTGGGGTAAATACACTGAGAGGTGTATTTTTTCAGTGTATATACACTGAGAGGTGTAAAACCCCAGTGTATATAACTGAGAGGTGTATATCTCAGTGTATATCACTGAGGGGGTGTATATCTCAGTGTATATCCCTGAAAAGGTATATCTCAGTGTATAAAACACTGAGAGTGGCATATCTCATGTATTACACGGGAGAGGGGGTATATCTCAGTGTATATACAGAGGGTTTATCTCAGTGTAAATACACTGAGGGGGGTGTATTTTCTCAGTGTAAATACACTGAGAGGTATATTAAAAGTGTATATAAATTGAGGGGTGTATTTTCCAGTTTTATATACATTTGAAAAGGTGCAATTTCAGTTGGGTATATACCTAAAAGAAGGGGGTGATATCTCAGTGTATTACACTAAGGTTATATCTCATTTAAAACACCACTGAAGAAGAGGGTATATTTCAGTGTATATACATTGGTTTGTTTTTTGGGGGGAAACGGTTGGAGGGAAAACCCAAAACCCCTCCCCAAATGACCTCACTACAAAAACGCAGCCCCCCCTTTCCTAATTTTATATCAGGCGTCTACACTATCCCCTGAGGGTTCTGTCCCAAGACTTTAAACCCCATTAACCAACCAACCAGTCTTAATGACCCCTTGTGTAGAGTTTGGACTTTAAAAACCCCAAACCCAAATAACCAGTTTTAAAGACCCTGTAGTAGATAGATTTTAAACCCCTTTAAACCCAAAACCAACCAGTCTTAATGACCCTGGTGTAGAAAATAGATTTTAAAACCCCTTTAAACCCAACCCAAACCCAAAAGTCTTAATGATTTTTCGTGTAGTGGGGAAATTTTTAAAAACCCCTTTAAACCCAAAACCAACCAGCCTTAATGACCCTGGTGGGTAGATAGACTTTAAACCCCAAACCCAACCAACCAGTCTTAATGACCCGGGTTAGTAGATAGTTTTTAAAAACCCCATTAACCCAACCAACCAGTCTTAATGCCCTTTTCGTGTAGTAGATAGACTTTAAACCCTTTTAAACCCAAACCCAAACCCAAAGCTTAATGCCCCTTGGGGGTAGTAGATTAAAGTTTTAAAAAAAATTTAAAAATTTTAACCCGGGGTCAAAATCCCTGGGTTGAGTTTTGGCCCTTTAAAAACCCCCCCCCAACCAAAGTTTAATATGGGGAAAGAAATAAAAATTTTTTAAACCCCATTTAAAAAATTTCCAAACCGCCCAAATGACCCTTTTGGTTAGTTAAATAACAAAAAACCCCCAATTAACCAACCAACCAGCCAAAATGACCGGAAAAGAGAAGACAAACCCCAAACCAACCAACCAGCCAAAGACCCGGGAAAAGAGAAGACCAAAAACCCCAAACCAACAACCAGCGCGAACGGGAAAAAGAGAAGACCAAAACCCCAGAACCAACCAACCAGCCCCCCTTTGCCTTTCCGTTGGTTGGTGCTTTAAAACCCCTTCCCCCCCGTCTTTGCCCCCGGGGTTTGTGGTTGGTGGCTTTAAAACCCCTTAACCCCCCCCAAAGGCCTTTGGGGGGGGACCCCCGGTTTTGTTCCCCCCCCTTTAAAACCCCCATTTCCCCCCCCGGTCTTTGGGGGCCCGGGGGGTGTGGTGTCCCCCCCCCTTTTTAAACCCCATTAACCAACCAACCAGCTTAAGACCCCGGGAGAGAAGACCAAACCCCATTAACCAACCAACCGGGGTCTAAAATGACCGTGAGTAATAGACCTTTAAAACCCCAAAACCAACCAACCAGTCCTTAATACCCTTTAAAAATAATAAAATTAAAAAAATTAAAAAACCAACCGGCCCTTAATAACCCTTTAGTTTGATATTTTAAAAAACCCCAAAAACCAAAAACCAAATAAAAAACCAAAAATAACCCTTAAAAAAAACCCAAAACCCCAAAAAAACCAAAAAACCCCAAAATCCAAAACCCTTTAAAAAAAACCCAAACCCCAAAAACCCAAAAAACCAAAACCCCAAAACCAAAACCCTCTTATAAAACAAACCCCAAAATTAACCCAAAAACCAAAATCCAAAAAACCCAAAATAACCCCCCAAAAAAAACCCAAAAACCCCAAAAAACCCAAAACCCCAAAAACCCAAAAACCAAAATAACCCCCAAAAAAAACCAAAACCCCAAAAACCCCCTAAATCCAAAAACCAAAACCAATAACCCTTTTAAAATAAAACAAAACCCCAAACCAACCAACCACAAATACCCCTGAAAAAAACCCCTTTAAAAAACCCCAAACCCAACCAACCACTTAAAACCCCCAAAATAACCAAAAACCCAAAAAAAAAACCCCAAAACCCCAAAAAATTTTAAAATCCCAAAACAAAATAACAAAAACCCCAAAATTAACCCAAAAACCAAAACCCCAAAAACCCTTAAAATAACCCCAAATAATAAAACCAAAACCCCAAAAACCCAACCAAAAAACCTAATACCCAATAAAAAGGGCCCCCTTTTAAAACCAAAAACCAAAACCAAAAACCAACCAAATAAACCCAAATAACAAACCCAAAATTAAAAACCCAAAAACCCAAAAACCAAAACCTTAAAACCCCCCAAAATAAAACTTAAAACCCCAAACCAACCAACACAAACCCAAATAACAAAACCCCAAACCCCAAAAACCAACCTTTCAAACCCAAAAAAACCCAAAACCCCAAAAAAAAACCCCAAAAAACCACAAAACCCCAAAAAACAAACCCCAAAATTAACCAACCAACCAACAAACCCAATAAAAACAAACCCCAAATAACCAAAAACAATGCCCTTTAAATAAAACTTTAAAACCCAAAAACCCAACCAAACCAAAACCAATACCCCAAAACCAAAACCCCAAAAACCAACCCAAAACCCCACAATACCCTTTTAAAACCCAAAACCCCAAAAACCAACCAACCAAACAAAAAACTTAAAAACAAACCCCAAACCCAAACCCCAAAAAACCCAAATAACCCAAAAACAAACCCCAAAATTAACCAACCAAAACCAAAACCAATACCCAAAAAACCAAAACCCAAAAACCCCAAAAAACCAAACCCCAAAATCAAACCCCAAAATATAATAAACCAAACCTCAACCCAAAAACCAACCACCCAAAAACCCTTTAAAAATAACTTAAAACCCCAAACCAAAAAAACCCAAACCAATAACCCAAAAAACTTTAAACCCCAAACCCCAAAAACCCAAAAACCAAAACCAATACCCAAATAAAACCCAAAACCCCAAAAACCCAACCCAACAAAACCCCAATAACAAACCCACAACAACCAACCACAATACCTCACAAAAAACAAAACCCCAAAAACCCAAAAAAACCAAAACCCCAAAACAACACAAACCCAATAAAAATAAAACCAAAACCCCCAAAATTTTTAACCAAACCAATAACTTAATACCCAAAAAAACAAAACCCCAAAAACCCAACCAACCAACACAACTCAAAACCTTTAAAACCCCAAAACCCAAACCCCAAAAAAACAAACCCCTTAAAAACAAAACCCCAAAAACCCAAAAAACCAAAAACCACAATAACCCCCAATAAAAACAAACCCCAAACCAACCAATAAAAACCAATAACCCAAAAATAACAAACCCCACAAAAACCCAACACAAAAACCCTTTAAACAAAAAAATAAAAAAACAAAACCCAAAAACAACCCCCCTAACCCCCTTTAAAACAAAAACCCCCTCCCAAACCCCCAAAAATTTAAAAAAAACACCCAAAAAACCTTTAAACAAAACACTTTTCAAAAAAAACCAAACCACCAAAACAACAACCCCCCAAATAAACAAACAAAATTAACAACTTTAAAAAAATACAAAAAAAAACACAAACAAACAAAAACAAAAAAACCAAACACAAACACACAAAAACAAAAAAACACTTAAAAACACAAAACAAAAACACACACACAAAAACACCCCCAAAAAACAAAAACACACAAAACACACAAAAACACAAACACACACAAAAACACAAAATAAAAACACCACACACAAAACACAAAACAAAAACACACACCAATTTAACACACACAAATTAGAAAAAAAAAAATAAAAAATAAAATAAAAACAAAACACAATAAAAAAATAATAAAAAAAAATAAAAAAAAAAAAACAACACTTAAAACTAACCCAATAACAAACAAAAACCACAATAACACACAATAACAACACAAACACACACAATAACAACAATAACAAAAACAAAACACACACAAAACAAACAAACAAAAACAACAAAATTTAACAACAACACAAACACACACAATAACAACACAATAACAACACAAACACACACAATAACAACACAAACACACAATAACAACACAATAACAACACAAACACACAATAACAACACAATAACAACACAAACACACAATAACAACACAAACACACACAATAACAACACAAACACACAATAACAACACAATAACAACACAAACACACAATAACAACACAAACACACACAATAACAACACAAACACACACAATAACAACACAAAACAAAACAAACACAAAATAAAAACACAAACACACACAATAACACAAACACACAATAACACACAATAACAACACAAACACACAATAACAACACAAACACACACAATAACAACACAAACACACACAATAACACACAATAACAACACAAACACACACAATAACAACACAAACACACACAATAACACACAATAACAACACAAACACACACAATAACAACACAAACAAAACAAAAAATAAAAACACAAAAAAAATAACAAAAACAAAACCACACAAAAAAATAACAACACAAACACACACAATAACAACACAAACACACACAATAACACACAATAACAACACAAACACACACAATAACAACACAAACACACACAATAACAACACAAACACACACAATAACAACACAAACACACACAATAACAACACAAACACACACAATAAACCCAAACCAAAAAAACACACACAAAACAAAAAACACACACAAATAACAACCAAAACACACACAAATAACAACACAAACACACAAATAAAAAAACACAAAAAACAAAAACAAATAAAAAAAACCCAAACACACAAAAAAAATAACACAAACACACACAATAACACACAATAACAACACAAACACACACAATATCAACACAAACACACAATAACAACACAAACACACACAATAACACACAATAACAACTCAAATACACACAATAACAAAACCAAATAAAAACCCCCAAAAAAAAAAAACCAAACACACACAATAACACAAAAAAAACACACAAAAAACACACAATAACAACACACACAAAAAACACACAAAACACAAAAACACAAAACACAAAACAACACAAAACACAAAAAAAACCCAAAAACACACACAATAACACAAATACAAAAAACACACACAATAACACACAAAAATACACGAAACAAAAAAAAAAAAAAAAAACAAAAAAACAAACACAAACACACACAATAAACACAACAACAAAAACAAACAAAAAACAAAAACACACAAAAACACAAAACACACAAAACACAAATAACACAAAAACACACAAAACCACAAAAACACAAAAAAAAAAAACACAAAACACACAATACAACACAAACACACCCCAAAAAACACAACACAAACACACAATAACAACAATAACAACAAAAAAACACAATAAACACAAACAACACAAACACACAAAAAAAAAAACAAAAACACACAATAAACACAAACAACAAAACACTCACAAAAACACAAAAACAAAAAACACACAAACCACAAAACACACAAAACACAAAAAACACACAATAACACACAATAACACTCTATAGAATTTTAAATTCCATCAACGCTCACAGATACAATAAAAATCATGAATATGAACCACAATTCTGAACAATCGTAAAAAATCGCCACGAATATTCTTGCCGGATGAATTGTGGACACTCTAATATTTTTATATTTAATGAGAACCAGACTAAAATAATCCAGAAAATGGGAGTTGAAGGTTTGGGGTTTGGGGGGGTTTGGGGTTTTTTGGGGTTTGGGGTTTTGGGGTTTGGGGTTTTGGGGTTTTGGGGGTTTTTGGGGTTTTTTGGGGTTTTTTGGGGGGTTTGGGGGTTTGGGGGGGGTTTGGGGTTTTGGGGTTTTTGGGGGTTTTGGGGGTTTTTGGGGGGTTTGGGGTTTCGGGGGTTTTGGGGGTTGGGGTCTGGGGTTTGGGGGTCGGGGTTGGGGGGGGGTTGGGAGTTTTTGGGGGGGCCTGGGGGGGCCTGGGGGCGGGGGCCTTGGGCCCTGGGGGGGCCTGGGGGTTTCCGGGGGGCCT
>NC_091390.1:765255-797755 GCF_038502225.1 Cherax quadricarinatus
TGGAGGGACCAGAGGCAAAGACAGAGATGTGCAGGAGAACCCATACACAGAAGGAAGAGCAAATACAACTTTCTTTAGAACCACCTCAGCCACGATAACCCCAATGCAATCAAAGAATCTAACCCAAAATCCAAACACCGTGCCCACTGCCCCACCCCCCTTATCACAAACTTCACCCCTACAGCAACTTCCCATAGTTCCCCGTCAGGTCTCCCTCTTCCCCAACCTCAATGTTCTCCCCAGACCACAGTTTTAGAAAAGAAGTTGAAGGTTTGGTATCCAAATACAGACAGAATAACAAATAAATGTGAAGAGTGGCAAGATAGATTCAAGGAGATATTCCCAGACATAATAGCACTCACAGAAACGAAACTCACCAGGTTGATAACAGATGCAATCTTCCCACCAGGATATCAGATCCTGAGAAAAGATACAGGGAGCAGAGGGGAAGGAGGAGTTGCACTGCTCATTAAAAACCGATAGGGATTTGAGGAAATTAAAGGAATGGATGAAATGAGTGAAAGGGACTACAAAGCAGGTACAATTCAGTCTGGGGGACATAAGGTAGCCATTGCAGTGATGAACAACCCACCACAGAACTGCAGGAGCCCAAGATAAGAATACGATGAGAGCAACAGAGCAATGGTCGACACACTAGCAGAGGTGGCCAGAAGAGCTCCCACGGTTAGAGCAAAATTATTATTTATGGGTGATTTCAATCACAAGGAGATTGATTGGGAAAACCTGGAGCCCCATGGGGGTCCCGAAACATGGAGAGCCAAGATGATGGATGTGGTACTGGAAAACTTCATGCATCAACATGTTAGGGACACTTCCAGAGAGGTGAGGATGAACCAGCAAGACTGGACCTTATATTCACCTTGATTAGCTCGGACATTGAGGATATCACATATGAAAGGCCCCTCGGAGCTATTGATCACATGTTTCTGAACTTTGAATACATAGTAGAGTTACAAGTGGAAAGGATAACAGGAGTAGGATGGGAGAAACCACACTTCAAAAGGAGAAACTACACAGGCATGAGGAACTTCCTGCAGGAGGTTCAGTGGGAAAGAGAATTGGTAGGAAGATCAGTAAACAAAATAATAGACTACTTGACAACAAAATGCAAGGAGGCAGAGGAGAGGTTTGTTCCCAAGGTCAACAGAAATAATGGGAAGACCAGAACGAGTCCTTGGTTTACCCAAAGGTGTAGGGAGGCAAAAACTAAGTGCACCAGAGAATGGAAAAAGTACAGAAGACAAAGGACTCAGGAAAATATATGAAGAGATTAGTCGAAAAGCCAGAAACAAGTATGCACAGATAAGGAGGGAGGTCCAGCGACAGTACTAAAATGACATAGTATCGAAAATCATATCTGACCCGAAACTGATGTATAGCCACATCAGGAGGAAGACAAGAGTCAAGGACCAGGTTATCAGGCTGAGGACAGAAGGTGGGGAACTCACAAGAAACGATCAAGAAGTATGTGAGGAGCTCAACATGAGATTTAAGGAAGTATTTACAATGGAGACAGGAAGGACTCTGGGAAGTCAGAATACGGGGGTACACCAACAAGGGACATACTAACAAGCATTAGATAAAATACACACAACCAAGGAGGAGGTGAATAAGCTGCTAAGAGAACTTGATACCTCAAAGGCTGCGGGACTGGACAACACCTATCCGTGGGTCCTTAGAGAGGGAGCAGAGATGCTGAGTGTGCCACTAACAACAATTTTCAACACATCCATTCAAACTTTGCAAATACCTGAGGTATGGGAGAATGCACATGTAGTCTTCATTTTAAACAAAGGAGACAGACACAAGGCACTAAACTACAGACCAGTGTCAGTGATACGTATAGTATGCAAAGTCATGGAGAAGATCATCAGGGTGAGAGTGGTGGAGCACATAAAACACACAAACTTATAAACGACAACAAGCACTGTTTCAGGGAAGGAAAATCCTGTGTCACAAACCTACTGAAGCTGTATGACAAGGTAACGGAAGTAAGACACGAGAGAGAAAGAAGGGTGGGTAGATCGTATTTTCTTGGACTGCAAGAAGGCCTTCGACAGAGTTCCTTACAAGACATTAGTGCAAAAGCTTGAGGATCTGACACGCATAACAGGAAGAACACTGCAATGGATCAGAGAATATCTGACAGGGAGGCAACAACGAGTCATGGTACGTGACGATGTGTCAAAGTGGGCGCCTGTGAAGAGCGGGGTCCCACAGAGGTCAGTCCTAGGACCTTTGCTGCTTTTGGTATATGTGAATGATATGACGGAAGGAATAGACTCAGAAGTGTTCCTGTTTGCAGATGATGTGAAGTTAATGAGGAGAATTAAATCAGATGAGGATCAGGCAGGACTTCAAAGAGACCTGGACAGACTGGACACCTGGTCCAGCAACTCGATTTAACCCTGCCAAATGCAAAGTCATGAAGATCGGGGAAGGGCAAAGAAGACCGCAGACAGAGTATAGTTTAGGTGGCCAAAGACTGAAAACCTCACTCAAGGAAAAAGATCTTGGGGTGAGTATAACAACGAGCACATCTCTTGAGGCGCAAATCCACCAGATAACTGCTGCAGCATATGGGTGCCTGGCAAACCTGAGAATAGCATTCCGATACCTCAGTATCGGAACGTTCAAGACTCTGTACACCGTGTACGTCAGGTCCATACTGGAGTATGCAGCACCAGTTTGGAACCCACACCTGGTCAAGCACGTCTTGAAATTAGAGAAAGTGCAAAGGTTTGCAACAAGGCTAGTCCCAGAGCTAAGGGGAATGTCCTACGAAGAAAGGTGAAGGGAAATTGGGCTGACAACACTGAAGGATAGGAGGGTCAAGAGAGATATGATAACGACATACGAAATATTGCGAGAAGTTGACAAGGTGGATAGTGGCAGGATGTTCTTGAGATGTGACACAACAACAAGGGGACACAAGAACAAGGAGACACGACAACAATGGGACACAACAACAAGGGGACACAACAACAATGGGACACAATAACAAGGGGACACAACAACAAGGGGACACAACAACAAGGGGACACAACAGTAAGGGGACACAACAACAAGGGGACAAAACAACAAGGGGACACAACAACAAGGGGACACAACAACAAATGGACACAACAACAAACGGACACAACAACAAGGGGACACAATAACAAGGGGACACAACAACAAGGGGACACAACAACAAGGGGACACAGCAAAAAAAGGACAAAACAACAAGGGGACACAACAAGGGGACACAATAACAAGGGGACACAACAACAAGGGGACACAACAACAAGGGGACACAAAAACAAGGGGACACAATAACAAGGGGACACAACAACAAGGGGATACAGCAACAAGGTGACACAACAACAAGGGGACACAACAGTAAGGGGACACAACAACAAGGGGACAAAACAACAAGGGGACACAACAACAAGGGGACACAACAACAAATGGACACAACAACAAAGGGACACAACAACAAGGGGACACAATAACAAGGGGACACAACAACAAGGGGACACAACAACAAGGGGACACAGCAAAAAAAGGACAAAACAACAAGGGGACACAACAACAAGGGGACACAATAACAAGGGGACACAACAACAAGGGGACACAAAAACAAGGGGACACAATAACAAGGGGACACAACAACAAGGGGACACAAAAACAAGGGGACACAATAACAAGGGGACACAACAACAAGGGGACACAACAACAAGGGGATACAGCAACAAGGTGACACAACAACAAGGGGACACAGCAACTAGGGGACACAACAACAAGGGAACACAATAACAAGGGGACACATCAACAAGGGGACACAACAACAAGGGGACACAGCAGCAAGGGGACACAGCAACAAGGGGACACAGCAACAAGGGGACATAGCAACAAGGGGACACAGCAACAAAGGGACACAACAACAAGGGGACACAATAACAAGGTGACACAGCAACAAGGGGACACACACACAAGGGGACACACCAACAAGGGGACACAACAACAAGGGGACACACCGGGACACAATAACGAGGACACATCAACAAAGGGACACACCAACAAGAGGACACAGCAACAAGAGGACACAACAACAAGGGGACACAGCATCAAGGGGACACAGCAATAAGGGGACAGAACAATAAGGGGACACAATAACAAGGGGACACACCAACAACGAGACACACAAACAAAGGGACACAACAACAAGGGGACACAGCAACAAGGGGACTCAACAACAAGGGGACACACCAACAACGAGACACACCAACAAGGGGACACAGCAACAAGGATACACAGCAAAAAGGGGACACACCAACAAGGGGACACACCAACAAGGGGACACAGCAACAATGAGACACAGCAACAAGGGGACACAGCAACAAGGGGACACAGCAACATGGGGACACAGCAACAACGGGACACAGCAGCAAGGGGACACAGCAACAAGGGGACACAACAACAAGGAGACACAACAACAAGGGGACACAACAACAAGGGGACACAGCAACAAGGGGACACAGCATCAAGGGGACACAGCAACAAGGGGACACAGCAACAAGGGGACACAACAACAAGGGGACACAGCAACAAGGGGACACAACAACAAGGGGACACAGCAACAAGGGGACACAGCAACAAGGGGACACAACAGCAAGGGGACACAGTAACAAGGGGACACAGCAACAAGGAGACACAACTGGAAGTTGAAGACTCAGATGAGTCACAGGGATGTTAGGAAGTATTTCTTCAGTCACAGAGTTGTCAGAAAGTGGAACAATCTGGAGAGTGATGTAGTGGAGGCAGGATCCATACATAGCTTTAAGAAGAGGTATGATGAAGCTCATGTTACGGGGAGAGTGACCTAGTAGCCACCAGTGAAGAGGCGGAGCCAGGAGCTATGATACCAGGATAACAGTCATGATAATAGGTGGTCAGTCCCCCATGTAGATCACTCCCCCTGACCACTCTGGTGAAAGTGTACATATACCTGTGCGTGTCTGTGCGTGTATATTCTACATACAACACCACCATGCATATATGTGTGTGTGTGTGTGTGTATGTAAAGATTTGTCTTGCTCTCTGTCGAGTGGGTGGTGGTAGTGGGTGATACTGGGTGGTGATAGTGGGTGATACTGGGTGGTGATAGTGGGTGATACTGGGTGGTGATAGTGGGTGATACTGGGTGGTGATAGTGGGTGATACTGGGTGGTGATAGTGGGTGATACTGGGTGGTGATAGTGGGTGATACTGGGTGGTGATAGTGGGTGATACTGGGTGGTGATAGTGGGTGATACTAGGTGGTGGTAGTGGGTGATACTGGGTGGTGATAGTGGGTGATACTGGGTGGTGATAGTGGGTGATACTGGGTGGTGGTAGTGGGTGATACTGGGTGGTGATAGTGGGTGATACTGGGTGGTGGTAGTGGGTGATACTGGGTGGATACTGGGTGGTGGTAGTGGGTGATACTGGGTGGTGATAGGGTGGGTGATGGGTGGTGATGTGGGTGATACTGGGTGGTGATAGTGGGTGATACTGGGTGGTGATATGGGTGATGCAGTGGTGTATGGGTGCGGTGGTGATAGTGGGTGATACTGGGTGGTGGTAGTGGGTGATACTGGGTGGTGGTAGTGGGTGATACTGTGTGGTGGTAGTGGGTGATACTGGGTGGTGGTAGTGGGTGATACTGGGTGGTGGTAGTGGGTGATAGTGGGTGGAGGTAGTGGGCGATTGTGATTGGAGGTAGTGGGTGTCAGTGGGTGGTGGTGGTGGGTGGAAGTAGGTGGTAGTGGGTGGTGGCAGTTGGTGGTAGTATGTGGTCGTATTGGGTGGTGATAGTGGGTGATAGTGGGTGGTAGTGGTTGATAGTGAGTGGTGGTAGTGGGTGATAGAGGGTGGTGGTTGTGGGTGGTAGTGGGTGGTGGTGGTTGATAGTGAGTGGTGGTAGTGAGTGGTGGTAGTGGGTGGTGGTAGTGGGTGTTAGTGAGTGGTGGCAGTGGGTGGTGGTAGTGGGTGGTGGGTGGAGGTTGTGGGTGGTAGTGAGTGGTGGTAGTGGGTGGTGGTAGTGGGTGGTGGTAGTGGGTGGTGGTAGTGGGTGATAGTGGGTGGTGATAGTGGTTGACAGTTGGTGGTGGTAGTGGATGGTGGCAGTGGGTGGTGGTAGTGGGTGGTGGCAGTGGGTGGTGGTAGTGGGTGGTAGTGGGTGGTGGTAGTGGGTGATAGTGGGTTGTGGTAGTGGGTGGTAATGGGTGGTGGTAGTGGGTGGTGATAGTAGGTGGTGGTAGTGGGTGGTAGTGGGTGGTAGTGAGTGGTGGTAGTGGGTGGTGGTAGTGGGTGGTAGTGGGTGGTAGTGGGTGGTAGTGGGTGGTGGTAGTGGGTGATAGTGTGTGGTGGTAGTATGTGGTAGTGGGAGGTGGTAGTGGGATAGACAGATGGAATAGGGATAGATAGATGGAAGAGGGATAGCCAGATGTATCAGGTATAGCCAGATGGAACAGGGATAGACAGATTGAACAGGGATAGACAGATGGAACAGGGATAGACAGATGGAACAGGGATAGACATGGAACAGGGATAGACAGATGGAACAGGGATAGACAAATGGAACAGGGAGAGCCAGATGGAACAGGGATAGCCAGATGAAACAGGGATAGACAGATGGAGCAGGGATAGACAGATGGAACAGGAATAGACAGATGGAACAGGAATAGACAGATGGAACAGGGATAGTCAGATGGAACAGGGATAGACAGATGGAACAGGGATAGACGGATTGAACAGGGATAGACAGATGGAACAGGAATAGACAGATGAAACAGGGATAGACAGATGGAACAGGGATAGACAGATGGAACAGGGATAGACAGATGGAACAGGGATAGACAGATGGAACAGGGATAGACAGATGGAACAGGGATAGACAGATGGAACAGGGAGAGCCAGATGGAACAGGGATAGACAGATGGAACAGGGATTGACAGATTGAACAGGGATAGACAGATGGAACAGGAATAGACAGATGAAACAGGGATAGACAGATGGAACAGGGATAGACAGATGGAACAGGGATAGACAGATGGAACAGGTATAGACATATGGAACAGGGATAGACAGATGGAACAGGGATAGACAGATGGAACAGGGATTGACAGATGGAACAGGGAGAGCCAGATGGAACAGGGATAGACAGATGAAACAGGGATAGACAGATGGAACAGGGATAGACAGAAGGAACAGGGATAGACAGATGGAACAGGGATAGACAGATGAAACAGGGATAGACAGATGGAACAGGGATAGACAGATGGAACAGGGATAGACAGATGGAACAGGGATAGACAGATTGAACAGGGATAGACAGATGGAACAGGGATAGACAGACGGAACAGGGATAGACAGATGGAACAGGGAGAGCCAGATGGAACAGGGATAGACAGATGAAACAGGGATAGACAGATGGAACAGGGATTGACAGATTGAACAGGGATAGACAGATGGAACAGGGATAGACAGATGGAACAGGGATAGACAGATGGAACAGGGATAGACAGATGGAACAGGGAGAGCCAGATGGAACAGGGAGAGCCAGATGGAACAGGGAGAGCCAGATGGAACAGGGAGAGCCAGATGGAACAGGGAGAGCCAGATGGAACAGGGAGAGCCAGATGGAACAGGGAGAGCCAGATGGAACACTGCCCCATCCACTTCCCTTCCTTCTTAATCTTCCCATTTCTCTTCATCTGAATGCTAGGGGCCCTTAGATTGCCCCTGTCTGGGGCCCAAGACATCGTCAGGGGCCCCCACAGAGCCTAACTGCTAGGGGCCCTTAGATGGCCCCTCTCTGGGGTCCCCAGGCACCGTCAGGAGCCCTCCACAGTGCCTCAATGCTAGGGGCCCTTAGATGGCCCCTCTCTGGGGGCCCTGACACCGTCAGGGGCCCCCACAGGGACCCCTTGTTACTCTACATGATAGTCCAATTCTGTGGTCGAAGGCTGTGTAGGCTGTGTAGGCTGTGTAGGCTGTGTAGGCTGTGAAGGCTGTGATGGCTGTGAAGGCTGTGAAGACTGTGTAGGCTGTGAAGGCTGTGGAGGCTGTGAAGGCTGTGAAGGCTGTGTAGGCTGTGAAGGTTGTGAAGGTTGTGAAGGCTGTGAAGACTGTGTAGGCTGTGTAGGCTGTGTAGGCTGTGAAGGATGTGTAGGCTATGTAGGCTGTGTAGGCTCTGAAGGCTGTGAAGGCTGTGTAGGCTGTGAAGTCTGTGTAGGCTGTGTAGGCTGTCTAGGCTGTGAAGGCTGTGGAGGCTGTGAAGGCTGTTTAGGTAGAGAAGGCTGTGATGGCTGTGAAGGCTGTGAAGACTGTGTAGGCTGTGAAGGCTGTGTAGGCTGTTTAGGCTGTGAAGGCTGTGAAGGTTGTGAAGGCTGTGTAGGCTGTGTAGGCTGTGAGGGCTGTGAAGGCTGTGTAGGCTGTGAAGACTGTGAAGCCTGTGAAGGCTATGAAGGTTGTGTATGCTGTGTAGGCTGTGAAGGCTGTGAAGGCTATGTAGGCTGTGTAGGCTGTGTAGGCTGTGAAGGCTATGTAGGCTGTGTAGGCTGTGTAGGCTGTGTAGGCTGTGAAGGCTGTGAAGGCTATGTAGGCTGTGTAGGCTGTGTAGGCTGTGTAGGCTGTGAAGGCAGTGTAGGCTGTGTAGGCTGTGAAGGCTGTGTAGGCTGTGTAGGCTGTGTAGGCTATGTAGGCTGTGTAGGCTGTGAAGGCTGTGAAGGCTGTATAGGCTGTGTAGGCTGTGAAGGCTGTGTAGGCTGTGTAGGCTGTGTAGGCTGTGAAGGCTGTGAAGGCTGTGTAGGCTGCGTAGGTTGTGTAGGCTGTGTAGGCTGTTAAGGCTGTGTAGGCTGTGAAGGTTGTGAAGATTGTGAAGGCTGTGTAGGCTGTGTAGGCTGTGTAGGCTGTGAAAGCTGTGAAGGTTGTGAAGGCTGTGTAGGCTGTGTAGGCTGTGTAGGCTGCGAAGGCTGTGAAGGCTGTGTATACTGTGTAGGCTGTGAAGGTTGTGAAGACTGTGAAGGCTGTGTAGGCTGTTTAGGCTGTGTAGGCTGTGTAGGCTGTGAAGGCTGTGAAGGCTGTGAAGGCTGTGTAGGCTGTGTAGGCTGTGTAGGTTCTGAAGGCTGTGTAGGCTGTGTAGGCTATGAAGGTTGTGAAAGCTGTGAAGACTGTGTAGGCTGTGTAAGCTGTGTAGGCTGTGAAGGCTGTGAAGGCTGTGTAGGCTGTGTAGGCTGTGAAGGCTGTGAAGGCTGTGAAGGCAGTGTAGGCTGTGTAGGGTGTGAAGGTTGTGAAGGCTGTGAAGGCTGTGTAGGCTGTGTAGGCTGTGTAGGCTGTGAAGGCTGTGAAGGCTGTGTAGGCTGTGTAGGCTGTGAAGGTTGTGAAGGCTGTGAAGGCTGTGTAGGCTGTGTAGGCTGTGTAGGCTGTGAAGGCTGTGTAGGCTGTGAAGGCTGTGAAGGCTGTGTAGGCTGTGTAGGGTGTGAAGGTTGTGAAGGCTGTGAAGGCTGTGTAGGCTGTGAAGGCTGTGAAGGCTGTGTAGGCTGTGTAGGGAGGTAGTGAACCCGGATTTCGGACAGTGACCGAACCCTGTCCGTGATGTGTCCGTAATGTGTATGTAATGGGTCCATGATGTGTACGTGATTTGTCCGTGATGCGTCCGTAATGTGTCCGTAATGTGTATGTAATGTGTCCGTGATGCGTCCGTATTGTGTATGTAATGTGTTCGTAATGTGTATGTAATATGTCCGTGGCTAAAATGCCTTTACGGAGGGTAGTGGATCTCTCTCTCTCTCTCTCTCTCTCTCTCTCTCTCTCTCTCTCTCTCTCTCTCTCTCTCTCTCTCTCTCTCTCTCTCTCTCTCTCTCTCTTTCTCTCTCTCTCTCTCTCTCTCTCTCTCTCTCTCTCTCTCTCTCTCTCTCTCTCTCTCTCTCTCTCTCTCTCTCTCTCTCTCTCTCTCTCTCTTTTACACAGCGTTTGACAAGGTTAGGTTAAGGATCCCTAGCTTTATTAACAAGCTATTTACAGGTTAAGGATCCCTAGCTTTATTAACAAGCTATTTACAGGTTAAGGATCCCTAGCTTTATTAACAAGCTATTTACAGGTTAAGGATCCCTAGCTTTATTAACAAGCTATTTACAGGTTAAGGATTCCTAGCTTTATTAACAAGCTATTTACAGGTTAAGGATCCCTAGCTTTATTGACAAGCTATTTACAGATTAAGGATCCCTAGCTTTATTGACAAGCTATTTACAGGTTAAGGATCCATAGCTTTATTGACAAGCTATTTACAGGTTAAGGATCCCTAGCTTTATTAACAAGCTATTTACAGGTTAAGGATCCCTAGCTTTATCGACAAGCTATTTACGGGTTAAGGATTCCTAGCTTTATTGACAAGCTATTTACGGGTTAAGGATTCCTAGCTTTATTGACAAGCTATTTACAGGTTAAGGATCCCTAGCTTTATTAACAAGCAATTTACAGGTTAAGGATCCCTAGCTTTATTGACAAGCTATTTACAGGTTAAGGATTCCTAGCTTTATTAACAAGCTATTTACAGGTTAAGGATTCCTAGCTTTATTGACAAGCTATCTGCAGGTTAAGGATCCCTAGCTTTATTGACAAGCTATTTACAGGTTAAGGATTCCTAACTTTATTGACAAGCTATTTACAGGTTAAGGATCCCTTGCTTTATTGGCAAGCTATTTACAGGTTAAGGATCCCTAGCTTTATTGACAAGCTATTTACAGGTTAAGGATCCCTAACTTTATTGACAAGCTATTTACAGGTTAAGGATTCCTAGCTTTATTGACAAGCTATTTACAGGTTAAGGATCCCTAACTTTATTGACAAGCTATTTACAGGTTAAGGATCCCTTACTTTATTGACAAGCTATTTACAGGTTAAGGATCCCTAGCTTTATTAACAAGCTATTTACAGGTTAAGGATCCCTAGCTTTATTAACAAGCTATTTACAGGTTAAGGATCCCTAGCTTTATTAACAAGCTATTTACAGGTTAAGGATCCCAAGCTTTATTGACAAGCTACTTACAGGTTAAGGATCCCTAACTTTATTGACAAGCTATTTACAGGTTAAGGATCCCTAGCTTTATTAACAAGCTATTTACAGGTTAAGGATCCCTAGCTTTATTGACAAGCTATTTACAGGTTAAGGATCCCTAGCTTTATTAACAAGCTATTTACAGGTTAAGGATCCCTAGCTTTATTAACAAGCTATTTACAGGTTAAGGATCCCTAGCTTTATTAATAAGCTATTTACAGGTTAAGGATCCCTAGCTTTATTAACAAGCTATTTACAGGTTAAGGATCCCTAGCTTTATTGACAAGCTATTTACAGGTTAAGGATCCCTAGCTTTGTTAACAAGCTATTTACAGGTTAAGGATCCCTAGCTTCATTAACAAGCTATTTACAGGTTAAGGATCCCTAGCTTTGTTAACAAGCTATTTACAGGTTAAGGATCCCTAGCTTTATTAACAAGCTAGCTATTTACAGGTTAAGGATCCCTAGCTTTATTAACAAGCTATTTACAGGTTAAGGATCCCTAGCTTTATTAATAAGCTATTTACAGGTTAAGGATCCCTAGCTTTATTAACAAGCTATTTACAGGTTAAGGATCCCTAGCTTTATTAACAAGCTATTTACAGGTTAAGGATCCCTAGCTTTATTAACAAGCTATTTACAGGTTAAGGATCCCTAGCTTTATTAACAAGCTATTTACAGGTTAAGGATCCCTAGCTTTATTAACAAGCTATTTACAGGTTAAGGATCCCTAGGTTTATTAATAAGCTATTTACAGGTTAAGGAGCCCTAGCTTTATTAACAAGCTATTTACAGGTTAAGGATCCCTAGCTTTATTGACAAGCTATTTACAGGTTAAGGATCCCTAGCTTTGTTAACAGGTTAAGGATCCCTAGTTAACAAGCTATTTACAGGTTAAGGATCCCTAGCTTTATTAATAAGCTATTTACAGGTTAAGGATCCCTAGCTTTATTAACAAGCTATTTACAGGTTAAGGATCCCTAGCTTTATTAACAAGCTATTTACAGGTTAAGGATCCCTAGCTTTATTAACAAGCTATTTACAGGTTAAGGATCCCTAGCTTTGTTAACAAGCTATTTACAGGTTAAGGATCCCTAACTTTATTGACAAGCTATTTACAGTTTAAGGATCCCTAGCTTTATTGACAATCTATTTACAGGTTAAGGATCCCTAACTTTATTGACAAGCTATTTGCAGGTTAAGGATCCCTAACTTTATTGACAAGCTATTTACAGGTTAAGGATCCCTAACTTTATTGACAAGCTATTTACAGGTTAAGGATCCCTAACTTTATTGACAAGCTAAGAGCTGTTACCTACATCAGCTTATTTGAAAGTATTTTTATTGTTATGAAACATAAGTAGGGAACAGGATGAAGTTGGAGCCATCTATGGGCCAGCTGTGGGCCAGCTGTGGGCCAGCTGTGGACCATCTGTGGGTCAACTGTGGGCCAGCTGTGGACCATCTGTGGGCCATCTGTGGGCCAGCATTTTCATTTGATCAACTATCTCGTTGACATCATTATGCTGTACGAATGTGTTCCATACTCGAGTCATCCTGGGTATGTATGATCTCAGATGGAGTGATGTTCTGGAGAAGTTGCTGCTGGCTGCCCGTCTTGTGGTATAGAAGCTTGCTTCACGCTGTCCTCGAAGTGGATCCAAGTGTGGTACTTTGACAATATTGGCCTTGTACATAACAGTAAGGCCACCCACATCCCTCCTATGTTGAAGGCTCTCCTGAAATGACAGATCTATCCAGGATGGGTCCAGGCGAGAGATGAGACGTCTTGCTCTGTTCTCTACTCTGTCAAGCAGTCGCAGATGAGAGGGGGGGCAGGCAAACCAAGAAAGTGGAGGCCTGGTCACAGACCGGGCCGCGGGGGCGTTGACCCCCGGAACTCTCTCCAGGTAAACTCCAGGTAATGCTCAAGGTGTGAGCGTACTTGTTCCTCGTACAGAATCTTGCAACCCCTACTGTCAAGCAGATGCGAGATACGGCCAAGTGCTGTAAGCTTCCTGGCTGCCTCGTTTGCAAGATTTACAACATGGTTCTTCATGGTTAGTTTGGAGTCAAATTTCACCCCAAGGATATCAACTTCTTCTCCAGGTGCCAACATCCTCCCATTCATCCTTACTATTGCACCAGCATTACCATCATGGTGCCTAGAGACGATCATCATTTGCGTTTTCTCAGGTGCAAATGTTACTTGCCATCTATTTCCCCAAGCTGATATAGCTCTCAGCTGGTGATTGATGTAGCTTAGAGCAGCTGGCATTTCTTCTCTTGGATAAGTGAATGTCAGTGTACAGTCGTCTGCATATGCATGTGATTCTGGGATGAGATGAAGAAGGTTATTGAAGTAGACATTCCATAACAATGGTCCCAGTACGCTTCCTTGTGGAACACTTGCCCCAATAGGATGTCTTGCTGATTCCGTTCCATTGAGAACTACACTTAGAGATCTACCATGAAGGTAATCTCTCTCTCTCTCTCTCTCTCTCTCTCTCTCTCTCTCTCTCTCTCTCTCTCTCTCTCTCTCTCTCTCTCTCTCTCTCTCTCTCTCTCTCTCTCTCCCTTCTAGTCTTCCTAGTTCATCCACCTTGTTTGACCAGGTGGGAGTACCATACTAGTTTCAGGTCTTCCCATTTCCATATTTTCCTATCTCTCATGAGTTTCGAAAATTTTTGATATCGTGAACATACCTTTCCCCCTTGCGGTTGTTGTGAGAGAGTGCCAGTAGGGGTCAGTGCCCCCGCAAGGTCACTGACCCCCCCCAAGGTCAGTACCACAATTAACACTACGGTGCTTCTGACAGTGCCAGGATCAATACCCGTCTGGCTCATGTTCCGGGTCGTATTGAGAACAGTACAGGAAGAAGATGTATATATATATATATATATATATATATATATATATGGATGTAGTGCGGATGACAAGAAACAGATGATTGCTGATGTTATGAATGAAAAGAAGTTGGATGTCCTGGCCCTAAGCGAAACAAAGCTGAAGGGGGTAGGAGAGTTTCAGTGGGGGGAAATAAATGGGATTAAATCTGGAGTATCTGAGAGAGTTAGAGCAAAGGAAGGGGTAGCAGTAATGTTAAATGATCAGTTATGGAAGGAGAAAAGAGAATATGAATGTGTAAATTCAAGAATTATGTGGATTAAAGTAAAGGTTGGATGCGAGAAGTGGGTCATAATAAGCGTGTATGCACCTGGAGAAGAGAGGAATGCAGAGGAGAGAGAGAGATTTTGGGAGATGTTAAGTGAATGTATAGGAGCCTTTGAACCAAGTGAGAGAGTAATTGTGGTAGGGGACTTGAATGCTAAAGTAGGAGAAACTTTTAGAGAGGGTGTGGTAGGTAAGTTTGGGGTGCCAGGTGTAAATGATAATGGGAGCCCTTTGATTGAACTTTGTATAGAAAGGGGTTTAGTTATAGGTAATACATATTTTAAGAAAAAGAGGATAAATAAGTATACACGATATGATGTAGGGCGAAATGACAGTAGTTTGTTGGATTATGTATTGGTAGATAAAAGACTGTTGAGTAGACTTCAGGATGTACATGTTTATAGAGGGGCCACAGATATATCAGATCACTTTCTAGTTGTAGCTACACTGAGAGTAAAAGGTAGATGGGATACAAGGAGAATAGAAGCATCAGGGAAGAGAGAGGTGAAGGTTTATAAACTAAAAGAGGAGGCAGTTAGGGTAAGATATAAACAGCTATTGGAGGATAGATGGGCTAATGAGAGCATAGGCAATGGGGTCGAAGAGGTATGGGGTAGGTTTAAAAATGTAGTGTTAGAGTGTTCAGCAGAAGTTTGTGGTTACAGGAAAGTGGGTGCAGGAGGGAAGAGGAGCGATTGGTGGAATGATGATGTAAAGAGAGTAGTAAGGGAGAAAAAGTTAGCATATGAGAAGTTTTTACAAAGTAGAAGTGATGCAAGGAGGGAAGAGTATATGGAGAAAAAGAGAGAAGTTAAGAGAGTGGTGAAGCAATGTAAAAAGAGAGCAAATGAGAGAGTGGGTGAGATGTTATCAACAAATTTTGTTGAAAATAAGAAAAAGTTTTGGAGTGAGATTAATAAGTTAAGAAAGCCTAGAGAACAAATGGATTTGTCAGTTAAAAATAGGAGAGGAGAGTTATTAAATGGAGAGTTAGAGGTATTGGGAAGATGGAGGGAATATTTTGAGGAATTGTTAAATGTTGATGAAGATAGGGAAGCTGTGATTTCGTGTATAGGGCAAGGAGGAATAACATCTTGTAGGAGTGAGGAAGAGCCACTTGTGAGTGTGGGGGAAGTTCGTGAGGCAGTAGGTAAAATGAAAGGGGGTAAGGCAGCCGGGATTGATGGGATAAAGATAGAAATGTTAAAAGCAGGTGGGGATATAGTTTTGGAGTGGTTGGTGCAATTATTTAATAAATGTATGGAAGAGGGTAAGGTACCTAGGGATTGGCAGAGAGCATGCATAGTTCCTTTGTATAAAGGCAAAGGGGACAAAAGAGAGTGCAAAAATTATAGGGGGATTAGTCTGTTGAGTGTACCTGGTAAAGTGTATGGTAGAGTTATAATTGAAAGAATTAAGAGTAAGACGGAGAATAGGATAGCAGATGAACAAGGAGGCTTTAGGAAAGGTAGGGGGTGTGTGGACCAGGTGTTTACAGTGAAACATATAAGTGAACAGTATTTAGATAAGGCTAAAGAGGTCTTTGTGGCATTTATGGATTTGGAAAAGGCGTATGACAGGGTGGATAGGGGGGCAATGTGGCAGATGTTGCAAGTGTATGGTGTAGGAGGTAGGTTACTGAAAGCAGTGAAGAGTTTTTACGAGGATAGTGAGGCTCAAGTTAGAGTATGTAGGAAAGAGGGAAATTATTTCCCAGTAAAAGTAGGCCTTAGACAAGGATGTGTGATGTCACCGTGGTTGTTTAATATATTTATAGATGGGGTTGTAAGAGAAGTAAATGCGAGGGTCTTGGCAAGAGGCGTGGAGTTAAAAGATAAAGAATCACACACAAAGTGGGAGTTGTCACAGCTGCTCTTTGCTGATGACACTGTGCTCTTGGGAGATTCTGAAGAGAAGTTGCAGAGACTGGTGGATGAATTTGGTAGGGTGTGCAAAAGAAGAAAATTAAAGGTGAATACAGGAAAGAGTAAGGTTATGAGGATAACAAAAAGATTAGGTGATGAAAGATTGAATATCAGATTGGAGGGAGAGAGTATGGAGGAGGTGAACGTATTCAGATATTTGGGAGTGGACGTGTCAGCGGATGGGTCTATGAAAGATGAGGTGAATCATAGAATTGATGAGGGAAAAAGAGTGAGTGGTGCACTTAGGAGTCTGTGGAGACAAAGAACTTTGTCCTTGGAGGCAAAGAGGGGAATGTATGAGAGTATAGTTTTACCAACGCTCTTATATGGGTGTGAAGCGTGGGTGATGAATGTTGCAGCGAGGAGAAGGCTGGAGGCAGTGGAGATGTCGTGTCTGAGGGCAATGTGTGGTGTGAATATAATGCAGAGAATTCGTAGTTTGGAAGTTAGGAGGAGGTGCGGGATTACCAAAACTGTTGTCCAGACGGCTGAGGAAGGGTTGTTGAGGTGGTTCGGACATGTAGAGAGAATGGAGCGAAACAGAATGACTTCAAGAGTGTATCAGTCTGTAGTGGAAGGAAGGCGGGGTAGGGGTCGGCCTAGGAAGGGTTGGAGGGAGGGGGTAAAGGAGGTTTTGCGTGCGAGGGGCTTGGACTTCCAGCAGGCATGCGTGAGCGTGTTTGATAGGAGTGAATGGAGACAAATGGTTTTTAATACTTGACGTGCTGTTGGAGTGTGAGCAAAGTAACATTTATGAAGGGATTCAGGGAAACCGGCAGGCCGGACTTGAGTCCTGGAGATGGGAAGTACAGTGCCTGCACTCTGAAGGAGGGGTGTTAATGTTGCAGTTTAAAAACTGTAGTGTAAAGCACCCTTCTGGCAAGACAGTGATGGAGTGAATGATGGTGAAAGTTTTTCTTTTTCGGGCCACCCTGCCTTGGTGGGAATCGGCCAGTGTGATAATAAAATAAAAAAATATATATATACATATAACATATATATATATATATACATATATACATATATAATATATATATATATATATATATATATATATACAAATATGCAATAAGATCACAGTAAACAGGTGATATCGGAATATGCAAAACAACCACTCTGAAAAAATAGAGAAATTCCAAAAGTTGAGAAAGTAGTATCAAGCAAGTCCATGGTCGACAGGAATATAATTGAATCTTGTTTCATAAAAAGCAGTTTTGACAATAATATGAATATTTCCTTTGGTTTATATAAATTAGATCCATTTATAATTAATAGAATTTGGGAAGAATTTAATAATACACTGGACAAATAATTTTTAAATTTTCTTGGGTAGAATAGTTTGTGGGGTGAGTTGTGCAAAGGACCTATCCAAGTTGGCTCGCCGCGCGTCAGGTGTTTAACCGTTGTGGGATCTGATAGTGAGGTGCCGGCCAGACCCCTTATATACCTTCCTTGGATGCTTTACTTTCATAGTTCCTTGATAATGTGAGTAGTCACGAAAGCGCTTGGAATTTCTCTATTCTTTCAGAGTGGTTGTTTTGCATATATATATATATATATATATATATATATATATATATATATATATATATATATATATATATATATATATATATATATATATATATATATATACGTTGCAGAGGTTTTCAACTAGGAAATAAAAAATATTTTGGACAAGTCTTGTTGCAAAATGAGGAAAATAAGGTCGAATTTCTTTCAGCTGAGTGAGTCCGTTGAGTATGTTTAAAGTCCCGTGACTTGAATCCATTGTAATGGCCTGGGTAATGACACAATGACCGGGGAATATACTGTGACACGGCTGTCAGTGACACGGCTGTCAGGGATACTGCTGTCAGTGACACGGCTGCCAGTGACACGGCTGTCAGTGACACTGCTGTCAGTGACACGGCTGTCGGGGATACAGCTGTCAGTGACACAGATGACAGCCTCACAGCTCTACACAGAGTGAAACATGACTTGATAAAGCTCTACACAGAGTGAAACATGACTTAATAAAGCTCTACACAGAGTGAAACATGACTTGATAAAGCTCTACACAGAGTGAAACATGACTTGATAAAGCTCTACACAGAGTGAAACATGACTTGATAAACCTCTACACAGAGTGAAACATGACTTGATAAAGCTCTACACAGAGTGAAACATGATAAAGCTCTACAGAGTGAAACACGGTAAAGCTCTACACAGAGTGAAACATGATAAAGCTCTACACAGAGTGAAACATGATAAAGCTCTACACAGAGTGAAACATGATAAAGCTCTACACAGAGTGAAACATGATAAAGCTCTACACAGAGTGAAACATGGTAAAGCTCTACAGAGTGAAACATGGTAAAGCTCTAGAGAGTGAAACATGGTAAAGCTCTACACAGATTGAAACATGATAAAGCTCTACACAGAGTGAAACATGATAAAGCTCTACAGAGTGAAACATGATAAAGCTCTACACAGAGTGAAACATGACAAAGCTCTACACAGAGTGAAACATGGAAAAGCTCTACAAAGTGAAACATGATGAAGCTCTACACAGAGTGAAACATGGAAAAGCTCTACAAAGTGAAACATGATAAAGCTCTACACAGAGTAGAACTTGGTAAAGCTCTACAGAGTGAAACATGGTAAAGCTCTACAGAGTGAGACATGGTAAAGCTCTACAGAGTGAGACATGGTAAAGCTCTACAGAGTGAGACATGGTAAAGCTCTACAGAGTGAGACATGGTAAAGCTCTACATAGTGAAACATGGTAAAGCTCTACAGAGTGAAACATGGTAAAGCTCTACAGAGAGAGCCATGGTAAAGCTCTACAGAGTGAGACATGGTAAAGCTCTACAGAGTGAAGCATGGTAAAGCTCTACAGAGTGAGACATAGTAAAGCTCTACAGAGTGAAACATGGTAAAGCTCTACAGAGACATGGTAAAGCTCTACACAGAGTGAAACATGGTAAAGCTCTACAGAGTGGAACATGATAAAGCTCTACAGAGTGAAACATGGTAAAGCTCAACACAGAGTGAAACATGGTAAAGCTCTACAGAGTGAAACATGGTAAAGCTCTACAGAGTGAAACATGGTAAAGCTCTACAGAGTGGAACATGATAAAGCTCTACAGAGTGAAACATGGTAAAGCTCAACACATAGTGAAACATGGTAAAGCTCTACAGAGTGAAACATGGTAAAGCTCTACAGAGTGAAACATGGTAAAGCTCTACAGAGTGAAACATGGTAAAGCTCTACAGAGTGAAAATGGTAAAGCTCTACAGAGTGAAACATGGTAAAGCTCTACAGAGTGAAACATGATAAAGCTCTACAGAGTGAAAAATAGTAAAGCTCTACAGAGTGAAACATGGTAAAGCTCTACAGAGTGAAACATGGTAAAGATCTACAGAGTGAAACATGGTAAAGCTCTACACAGAGTGAGACATGGTAAAGCTCTACAGTGTGAAACATGGTAAAGCTCTACAGAGTGGAACATGATAAAGCTCTACAGAGTGAAACATGGTAAAGCTCAACACAGAGTGAAACATGGTAAAGCTCTACAGAGTGAAACATGGTAAAGCTCTACAGAGTGAAACATGGTAAAGCTCTACAGAGTGGAACATGATAAAGCTCTACAGAGTGAAACATGGTAAAGCTCAACACAGAGTGAAACATGGTAAAGCTCTACAGAGTGAAACATGGTAAAGCTCTACAGAGTGAAACATGGTAAAGCTCTACAGAGTGAAACATGGTAAAGCTCTACAGAGTGAAACATGGTAAAGCTCTACAGAGTGAAACATGGTAAAGCTCTACAGAGTGAAACATGATAAAGCTCTACAGAGTGAAACATAGTAAAGCTCTACAGAGTGAAACATGGTAAAGCTCTACAGAGTGAAACATGGTAAAGATCTACAGAGTGAAACATGGTAAAGCTCTACACAGAGTGAGACATGGTAAAGCTCTACAGAGTGAAATATGATAAAGCTCTACAGAGTGAAACATGGTAAAGCTCTACAGAGTGAAACATGGTAAAGCTCTACAGAGTGAAACATGGTAAAGCTCTACACAGAGACATGGTAAAGCTCTACAGAGTGAAACATCATAAAGCTCTACAGAGTGAAACATGGTAAAGCTCTACAGAGTGAAACGTGGTAAAGCTCAACACAGAGTGAAATATGGTAAAGCTCTACAGAGTGAAACATGGTAAAGCTCTACAGAGTGAAACATGGTAAAGCTCTACAGAGTGAAACATGGTAAAGCTCTACAGAGTGAAACATGGTAAAGCTCTACAGAGTGAAACATGATAAAGCTCTACAGAGTGAAACATGGTAAAGCTCTACAGAGTGAAACATGTTAAAGCTCTACAGAGTGAAACATGGTAAAGCTCTACAGAGTGAAACATGGTAAAGCTCTACAGAGTGAAACATGGTAAAGCTCTACACAGAGTGAGACATGGTAAAGCTCTACAGAGTGAGACATGGTAAAGCTCTACACAGAGTGAGACATGGTAAAGCTCTACAGAGTGAGACATGGTAAAGCTCTACACAGAGTGAGACATGGTAAAGCTCTACAGAGTGAGACATGGTAAAGCTCTACACAGAGTGAGACATGGTAAAGCTCTACACAGAGTGAGACATGGTAAAGCTCTACAGAGTGAAACAAATCCAACAATTCCTTCCCCACAATTCCCCTTAAACGTCTCCCGTTTAACGCTAAGCATCCCGTTAACGGTAATGAATTTTTAACGGTATTGTGGCGTCCTGTTGAATAAGTGATAACAGGTAATGGTGTTAAGAAGCTTTGTGTGTGTGTTATTGTGTGTTATGTTGTGTTATTGTGTGTTATGTTGTGTTATTGTGTGTTATGTTGTGTTATTGTGTGTTATATTGTGCTACTGTGTGTTATGTTGTGTTATTGTGTGTTAAGTTGAGTTATTGTGTGTTATATTGTGTTATTGTGTGTTATGTTGTGTTATTGTGTGTTATATTGTGTTATTGAGTGTTGCGTTATTGTGTGTTATGTTGTGCTATTGTGTGTTATATTGTGTCATTGTGTGTTATATTGTGCTATTGTGTGTTGTATTGTGTTATTGTGTGTTGAATTGTGTTATTGTGTGTTATATTGTGTTATTGTGTGTTATATTGTGTTATTGTGTGTTGTATTGTGTTATTGTGTGTTATGTTGTGTTATTGTGTGTTGTATTGTGTCATTGTGTGTTATGTTGTGCTATTGTGTGTTATGTTGTGTTATTGTGTGTTATATTGTGTTATTGTGTGTTGAATTGTGCTGTTGTGTGTTGTATTGTGTTATTGTGTGTTATATTGTGTTATTGTGTGTTGTATTGTGTTATTGTGTGTTATGTTGTGTTATTGTGTGTTATGTTGTGTTATTGTGTGTTATGTTGTGTTATTGTGTATTATATTGTGTTACTGTATGTTGTATTGTGTTATTGTGTGTTATGTTGTGTTATTGTGTGTTATGTTGTGTTATTGTGTGTTATATTGTGTTACTGTATGTTGTATTGTGTTATTGTGTGTTATGTTGTGTTATTGTGTGTTATGTTGTGTTATTGTGTGTTATGTTGTGTTATTGTGTGTTATATTGTGTTACTGTATGTTGTATTGTGTTATTGTGTGTTATGTTGTGTTATTGTGTGTTATGTTGTGTTATTGTGTGTTATATTGTGTTACTGTATGTTGTATTGTGTTATTGTGTGTTATGTTGTGTTATTGTGTGTTATGTTGTGTTATTGTGTGTTATGTTGTGTTATTGTGTGTTATATTGTGTTACTGTATGTTGTATTGTGTTATTGTGTGTTATGTTGTGTTATTGTGTGTTATATTGTGTTATTGTGTGTTGTATTGTGTTATTGTGTGTTATGTTGTGTTATTGTGTGTTATGTAGTCTTATTGTGTGTTATGTTGTGTTATTGTGTGCTATGTTGTGTTATTGTGTGTTATGTTGTATTATTGTGTGTTATGTTATTGTGTGTTATGTTGTGTTATTGTGTGTTATGTTGTGTTATTGTGTGTTATGTTGTGTTATTGTGTGTTGTATTGTGTTATTGTGTGTTATGTTGTGATATTGTGTGTTATATTGTGTTATTGTGTGTTATGTTGTGCTATTGTGTGTTATGTTGTGTTATTGTGTGTTGTGTTATTGTGTGCTTTGTTGTGTTATTGTGTGTTACGTTGTGTTATATTGTGTTATACTGTGTTATACTGTGTTATACTGTGTTACAGTGTGTTATACTGTGTTATAGTGTGTTATACTGTGTTATAGTGTGTTGTACTGTGTTATAGTGTGTTATACTGTGTTATAGTGTGTTATACTGTGTTATAGTGTGTTATACTGTGTTATAGTGTGTTATACTGTGTTATAGTGTGTTATACTGTGTTATAGTGTGTTATACTGTGTTATAGTGTGTTATACTGTGTTATACTGTGTTATAGTGTGTTATAGTGTGTTATACTGTGTTATAGTGTGTTTTAGTGTGTTGTACTGTGTTATAGTGTGTTATACTGTGTTATAGTGTGTTTTAGTGTGTTGTGCTGTGTTATAGTGTGTTATACTGTGTTATACTGTGTTATAGTGTGTTATAGTGTGTTATACTGTGTTATAGTGTGTTTTAGTGTGTTGTGCTGTGTTATAGTGTGTTATACTGTGTTATGGTGTGTTGTACTGTGTTATAGTGTGTTATACTGTGTTATAGTGTGTTATACTGTGTTATAGAGTGTTATACTGTGTTATAGTGTGTTATAGTGTGTTATAGTGTGTTATAGTGTGTTATACTGTGTTATACTGTGTTATACTGTGTTATAGAGTGTTATACTGTGTTATAGTGTGTTATAGTGTGTTATAGTGTGTTATACTGTGTTATAGTGTGTTATACTGTGTTATAGTGTGTTATACTGTGTTATAGTGTGTTATAGTGTGTTTTAGTGTGTTATAGTGTGTTATACCTGGAGAGCATACCTGGAGAGAGTTCCGGGGGTCAACGCCCCCGCGGCCCGGACTGTGACCAGGCCTCCTGGTGGATCAGAGCCTGATCAACCAGGCTGTTGCTGCTGGCTGCACGCAAACCAACGTACGAGCCACAGCCCGGCTGATCCGGAACTGACTTTAGGTGCTTGTCCAGTGCCAGCTTGAAGACTGCCAGGGGTCTGTTGGTAATCCCCCTTATGTGTGCTGGGAGGCAGTTGAACAGTCTCGGGCCCCTGACACTTATTGTATGGTCTCTTAACGTGCTAGTGACACCCCTGCTTTTCATTGGGGGGATGTTGCATAGTCTGCCAAGTCTTTTGCTTTCGTAGTGAGTGATTTTCGTGTGCAAGTTCGGTACTAGTCCCTCTAGGATTTTCCAGGTGTATATAATCATGTATCCCTCCCTCCTGCGTTCCAGGGAATACAGGTTTAGGAACCTCAAGCGCTCCCAATAATTGAGGTGTTTTATCTCCGTTATGCGCGCCGTGAAAGTTCTCTGTACATTTTTTAGGTCGGCAATTTCACCTGCCTTGAAAGGTGCTGTTAGTGTGCAGCAATATTCCAGCCTAGATAGAACAAGTGACCTGAAGAGTGTCATCATGGGCTTGGCCTCCCTAGTTTTGAAGGTTCTCATTATCCATCCTGTCATTTTTCTAGCAGATGCGATTGATACAATGTTATGGTCCTTGAAGGTGAGATCCTCCGACATGATCACTCCCAGGTCTTTGACGTTGGTGTTTCGCTCTATTTTGTGGCCAGAATTTGTTTTGTACTCTGATGAAGATTTAATTTCCTCATGTTTACCATATCTGAGTAATTGAAATTTCTCATCGTTGAACTTCATATTGTTTTCTGCAGCCCACTGAAAGATTTGGTTGATGTCCGCCTGGAGCCTTGCAGTGTCTGCAATGGAAGACACTGTCATGCAGATTCGGGTGTCATCTGCAAAGGAAGACACGGTGCTGTGGCTGACATCCTTGTCTATGTCGGATATGAGGATGAGGAACAAGATGGGAGCGAGTACTGTGCCTTGTGGAACAGAGCTTTTCACCGTAGCTGCCTCGGACTTTACTCTGTTGACGACTATTCTCTGTGTTCTGTTAGTGAGGAAATTATAGATCCATCGACCGACTTTTCCTGTTATTCCTTTAGCACGCATTTTGTGCGCTATTACGCCATGGTCACACTTGTCGAAGGCTTTTGCAAAGTCTGTATATATTACATCTGCATTCTTTTTGTCTTCTAGTGCATTTAGGACCTTGTCGTAGTGATCCAATAGTTGAGACAGACAGGAGCGACCTGTTCTAAACCCATGTTGCCCTGGGTTGTGTAACTGATGGGTTTCTAGATGGGTGGTGATCTTGCTTCTTAGGACCCTTTCAAAGATTTTTATGATATGGGATGTTAGTGCTATTGGTCTGTAGTTCTTTGCTGTTGCTTTACTGCCCCCTTTGTGGAGTGGGGCTATGTCTGTTGTTTTTAGTAACTGTGGGACGACCCCCGTGTCCATGCTCCCTCTCCATAGGATGGAAAAGGCTCGTGATAGGGGCTTCTTGCAGTTCTTGATGAACACAGAGTTCCATGAGCCTGGCCCTGGGGCAGAGTGCATGGGCATGTCATTTATCGCCTGTTCGAAGTCATTTGGCGTCAGGATAACATCGGATAGGCTTGTGTTAATCAAATTTTGTGGCTCTCTCATAAAAAATTCATTTTGATCTTCGACTCTCAGTCTGGTTAGCGGCTTGCTAAAAACTGAGTCATATTGGGACTTGAGTAGCTCACTTATTTCCTTGCTGTCATCTGTGTAGGACGGATCTTGTTTAAGTTGTTCTCGATTTTGATTTGGCATAGGAGAAGAAATACTTTGGGTTTCTTTCGATTTCATTTATGGCTTTTAGTTCTTCCCGCGATTCCTGACTCCTAAAGGATTCTTTTAGCTTAAGTTCGATGCTTGCTATTTCTCTGACCAGTGTCTCCCTACGCATTTCAGATATATTGACCTCTTTTAGCCGCTCTGTTATTCTTTTCCGTCGCCTGTAAAGGGAGCGCCTGTCTCTTTCTGTTTTACATCTACTCCTCCTTTTTCTTAGAGGAATAAGCCTTGTGCATACATCGAGTGCCACCGAGTTAATCTGTTCTAGGCATAAGTTGGGGTCTGTGTTGCTTAGTATATCTTCCCAGCTTATATCGGTTAGGACTTGGTTTACTTGGTCCCACTTTATGTTTTTGTTATTGAAGTTGAATTTGGTGAATGCTCCCTCGTGACTAATCTCATTATGTCAGTCTGGGGCTCCGCGCATACATGTCTGAACCTCAATTATGTTGTGATCTGAGTATATTGTTTTTGATATGGTGACATTTCTTATCAGATCATCATTGTTAGTGAAGATGAGGTCTAGTGTATTCTCCAGTCTAGTAGGCTCTATTATTTGCTGGTTTAAATTGAATTTTGTGCAGAGATTTGAAAGCTCGCGTGAGTGTGAGTTTTCATCAGAACTGCCTCCTGGTGTTATTACTGCAACAATATTATTTGCTATATTCCTCCATTTTAGGTGCCTTAAGTTGAAATCCCCCAGGAGCAAGATGTTGGGTGCAGGAGCTGGAAGGTTTTCCAGACAGTGGTCAATTTTTAACAGCTGTTCCTGGAATTGCTGGGATGTTGCATCCGGAGGCTTGTAGACTACCACAATGACTAGGTTTTGGTTCTCGACCTTTACTGCTAAAACTTCCACTACATCATTTGAGGCATTTAGCAGTTCTGTGCAAACAAGTGACTCTGCAATGTACAGGCCAACCCCCCCCTTTTGCCTGTTCACTCTGTCACATCTGTATAGGTTGTAACCTGGGATCCATATTTCATTGTCCAAGTGATCCTTTATGTGGGTCTCAGTGAAAGCCGCGAACATTGCCTTTGCCTCTGCAAGCAGTCCACGGATGAAAGGTATTTTGTTGTTTGTTGCTGGCTTTAGACCCTGTATATTTGCAAAGAAGAATGTTATCGGACTGGTGGTATTGTTGGTACTGGGGGGGGGATTTTTTTTCCGGGATTAGTATCTGTATCTGTTGGTTTGGAGTGGAGGCCATCGACTGTGGTTCCACTCCAGGAATGACTGGATTTGGTGTACGATTTCTGCCATTTCCTGCCAGTTTTTTTTCCTTCCTGGCACTAAAAAACCTCTCCCTCTTGAGTGGCTGTGGCTACCCAGGTTTTCCCATGGCCTGGATGTTTTGTATCTTTTTGTCCCCTTTAGATGGTATGCCTGGCAATTTAAGTTATAGCACAGTCTTTCCTGTACTGAAGAGGTACACAGTTCAGGGTGAAAAAGCTTACAGGAAGGGAGTTTGCATTTTCCTGTTGTCATATGGGCATGGCATTTTCTAGGGTGGTCATAGTTGCACGTCCCATCTGTTTTTCCAGATTTCCCATGTCTGCAGATACCGAGTGCATAGTATGTGCACAGGCTTGGTTTCCGTTTGCCTCGGGTTTCTGTGACTGTATTCCCTGTTGGTGCATGTTTCCCTGTCTTACTTCTATCCTCCCTAGCACCAACAATGGAGCTCCCACCAGTTGTTTTTGGTAATATATCCTCACTATTGCTAGTGGAGTCCTCTTGTTTGCTATTTCCTGCGGTATTTCTAGTTTGCAATATTGGTTTTATCTTATCTTTGACTACACTTGTTTCCCTACTATGGCTCCTGTCCCCTATGAGGTCATTTATATGTATTCCTTCCTGCGTATAATTCCCGACTACCTGGACAAAATCTCCAGCTTCACCATTACTGTCTCCCAGGACAGCATCTCCAGCTTCCCCATTACTGTCTCCCAGGACAGCATCTCCAGCTTCACCATTACTGTCTCCCAGGACAGCACCTCCAGCTTCACCATTACTGTCTCCCAGGACAGCACCTCCAGCTTCACCATTACTGTCTCCCAGGACAGCACTATCAGCCCCCCATTTACTGACTACCAGGACATCATCTCCAGCCTTACAGTTTCTGACTACATGGCCAGTATCAAGGGCAGTACCATTCAGCCCAGACTTTTTATGTTCCCATCTGTTGTAGAAAGCGTCCAGGTTTTCTATGAAAGCAGCTTTGATGTTGACCTCTTTTAATACCCTTGTGATTTTAGTCCACAGATTTATCTCATTTGGGCATACCCAAAAACACTTCCCTGTTTTAATACTGCTTGTAGCTAGTTCTGGGATATCTGCACAAGGGGCGTGACACCAATTTCCACAAAAATGACAATTTATGCATGTGGAAGCCCGTTTGTTTGACTGACCACAGACTACACACAGCTTCATAATGATTTGAATGGTTGATTTACTGCAATTCTACTAGCAACCTCTTGAATATTCTATTAATAACCTGCTAGGTAGTGCACAACGAAACCGTTTGAAACCAGTCCAGGGTTCGGACCAGTCAAGGGTTCGGACCAGTCCCGGGTTCGGACCAGTCAAGGGTTCGGACCAGTCAAGGGTTCGGACCAGTCAAGGGTTCGGACCAGTCAAGGGTTCGGACCAGTCTATCTGATCTGATCAGTGGGTCACTTATTTAAACCATACTGGTCGGTGATTTGAGCTAGCACATGAAGGATCTACTGGAAATTATCTACCCGAGTAATATGTGATTTGATTGATACAAAAGTATAACTTGCGTGTTGAAGAGCCGGTGATATCTGGCAACTCCTACAGTGACGAACGGTCGACCTCCACCCTTGTTTATCAATCGCTGTATCTAGCTTCTCTATTTTTTTTTTCCGTCTCCACCACAATAAATGCTATATTATCACTATAGTTGACTGGTGCAAATTTTGGAGGAAGGACGCTTTTTCTGTAGTAATAATTGCTTCTCGTTGTGTATATTGCGACCGCTGGTAACTGCAGGTTATATGAAATTCACAGTATACGTTTAGTATTTCAAGAAAAAAGAAACTAATGAAAGTCACTCCACTCCACTAAGTACCATTATAATACTGGTTAGTTGCTACTACAACACTGTATTCTGCTATTCACTGGTGTGTTATACTGTGTTATAGTGTGTTATAGTGTGTTATAGTGTGTTATAGTGTGTTATAGTGTGTTATACTGTGTTATAGTGTGTTATAGTGTGTTATAGTGTGTTATAGTGTGTTATACTGTGTTGTAGTGTGTTATACTGCGTTGTAGTGTGTTATACTGTGTTATAGTGTGTTATACTGTGTTGTAGTGTGTTATACTGTGTTATAGTGTGTTATACTGTGTTGTAGTGTGTTAAACTGTGTTATACTGTGTTGTAGTGTGTTATACTGTGTTGTAGTGTGTTATACTGTGTTGTAGTGTGTTATACTGTGCTATAGTGTGTTATAGTGTGTTATACTGTGTTACAGTGTGTTATAGTGTGTTTTAGAGTGTTGTACTGTGTTATAGTGTGTTATACTGTGTTATAGTGTGTTACAGTGTGTTATAGTGTGTTATACTGTGTTATAGTGTGTTATAGTGTGTTATAGTGTGTTATACTGTGTTATAGTGTGTTATACTGTGTTATAGTGTGTTACAGTGTGTTATAGTGTGTTATACTGTGTTATAGTGTGTTATACTGTGGCATAGTGTGTTATAGTGTGTTATAGTGTGTTATACTGTGTTATAGTGTGTTATACTGTGTTATACTGTGGTATAGTGTGTTATAGTGTGTTATAGTGTGTTATAGTGTGTTATAGTGTGTTATACTGTGTTATAGTGTGTTATACTGTGGTATAGTGTGTTATAGTGTGTTATACTTTGTTATAGTGTGTTATACTGTGTTATAGTGTGTTATACTGTGTTATACTGTGTTATAGTGTGTTATAGTGTGTTATATTGTGTTATAGTGTGTTATAGTGTGTTATAGTGTGTTTTAGTGTGTTATAGTGTGTTATAGTGTGTTATAGTGTGTTATAGTGTGTTAGTGTGTTATAGTGTGTTTTAGTGTGTTATAGTGTGTTATAGTGTGTTTTAGTGTGTTATACTGTGTTATAGTGTGTTATAGTGTGTTATAGTGTGTTATAGTGTGTTATAGTGTGTTATAGTGAGTTATAGTGTGTTATAGTGTGTTATAGTGTGTTATACTGTGTTATACTGTGTTATAGTGTGTTTTAGTGTGTTATACTGTGTTATACTGTGTTATAGTGTGTTATAGTGTGTTATAGTGTGTTATAGTGTGTTATACTGTGTTATACTGTGTTATAGTGTGTTATAGTGTGTTATACTGTGTTATACTGTGTTATACTGTGTTATACTGTGTTATACTGTGTTATAGTGTGTTATACTGTGTTATAGTGTGTTATACTGTGTTATACTGTGTTATACTGTGTTATAGTGTGTTATACTGTGTTATAGTGTGTTATAGTGTGTTATACTGTGTTATACTGTGTTATAGTGTGTTATACTGTGTTATAGTGTGTTATAGTGTGTTATAGTGTGTTATAGTGTGTTGTAGTGTGTTATACTGTGTTATAGTGTGTTATAGTGTGTTATAGTGTGTTATACTGTGTTATAGTGTGTTATAGTGTGTTATACTGTGTTATAGTGTGTTATAGTGTGTTATAGTGTGTTATACTGTGTTATAGTGTGTTATAGTGTGTTATAGTATGTTATACTGTGTTATAGTGTGTTATAGTGTGTTATACTGTGTTATAGTGTGTTATAGTGTGTTATACTGTGTTGTAGTGTGTTATAGTGTGTTATACTGTGTTTTAGTGTGTTATAGTGTGTTATAGTGTGTTATACTGTGTTATAGTGTGTTATAGTGTGTTATACTGTGTTATAGTGTGTTATAGTGTGTTATACTGTGTTATACTGTGTTATACTGTGTTATAGTGTGTTATAGTGTGTTATACTGTGTTATAGTGTGTTATAGTGTGTTATACTGTGTTATAGTGTGTTATAGTGTGTTATAGTGTGTTATAGTGTGTTATAGTGTGTTATACTGTGTTATAGTGTGTTATAGTGTGTTATACTGTGTTATAGTGTGTTATAGTGTGTTATACTGTGTTATACTGTGTTATAGTGTGTTATACTGTGTTATACTGTGTTATACTGTGTTATAGTGTGTTATAGTGTGTTATACTGTGTTATAGTGTGTTATAGTGTGTTATACTGTGTTATAGTGTGTTATAGTGTGTTATACTGTGTTATAGTGTGTTATAGTGTGTTATAGTGTGTTATACTGTGTTATAGTGTGTTATAGTGTGTTATACTGTGTTATACTGTGTTATAGTGTGTTATACTGTGTTATACTGTGTTATAGTGTGTTATAGTGTGTTATACTGTGTTATACTGTGTTATAGTGTGTTATACTGTGTTATACTGTGTTATAGTGTGTTATACTGTGTTATAGTGTGTTATAGTGTGTTATACTGTGTTATAGTGTGTTATAGTGTGTTATACTGTGTTATACTGTGTTACAGTGTGTTATACTGTGTTATACTGTGTTATAGTGTGTTATACTGTTTTATAGTGTGTTATAGTGTGTTATACTGTGTTATACTGTGTTATAGTGTGTTATACTGTGTTATACTGTGTTATAGTGTGTTATACTGTGTTATACTGTGTTATAGTGTGTTATGCTATGTTATCTCCTTCTGATTTATATAATTATTGTTATTGTTATTATAATTGTTATTTTTGTGTGAGAGAGAGAGAGAGAGAGAGAGAGAGAGAGAGAAGGATAGAGAGAGATCTTTAAAGTCATTAATAAGATGTGAGAGCATCTTAGGGATGCTGACAGAGCATCTTTAAGCTGATCTTAGTGTCATCTTAGACCAGTGTCAGACAGGTGAGTGGGTGTCTGACACGCACCTCAGGTGACCTCAGTCTTTATTAATTAGGTGACGCTGTAGGTGATCGTGTACCTGTTAGGTGCTTAATGTTATGTGTTATTTCTGTTGAGAGAGTGAGAGATAGATAGAGAGAGAGAGAGAGAGAGAGAGAGAGAGAGAGAGAGAGAGAGAGAGAGAGAGAGAGCTCTAAAATTTAGCAAATGAAGGTTGGAATTGGGGTGTTAAGTTTTTTGGGCCAGCTGTGTTCCATCTGGGGCTAGAAGGTGAACTTGGAGCCATCTGTAGGGCAGGGGAGGAAGTTGGAGCCATCTGTGGGCCAGTGGATGAAATTGGAGTAAGCTGTGGTTCGTCTTTTGGTGTACTGTCACTCCCACAGCCAGGTTCCCTCACTTCCACAGCCAGGTTCCCTCACTCCCACAGCCAGGTTCCCTCACTCCCACAGCCAGGTTCCATCACTCCCACAGCCAGGTTCCCTCACTCCCACAGCCAGGTTCTCCCACTCCCACAGCCAGGTTCATTCACTCCCACAGCCAGGTTCCCTCACTCCCACAGCCAGGTTCCCTCACTCCCACAGCTAAGTTCCCTCACCCCCACAGCCAGGTTCCCTCACTCCCACAGCCAGGTTCCCTCACTCCCACAGCCAGGTTCCCTCACTCCCACAGCCAGGTTCCCTCATTCCCACAGCCAGGTTCCCTCACTCCCACAGCCAGGTTCCCTCACTCCCACAGCCAGGTTCCCTCACTCCCACAGCCAGGTTCCCTCACTCCCACAGCCAGGTTCCCTCACTCCCACAGCCAGGTTCCCTCACTCCCACAGCCAGGTTCCCTCACTCCCACAGCCAGGTTCCCTCACTCCCACAGCCAGGTTCCCTCACTCCCACAGCCAGGTTCCCTCACTCCTACAGCCAGGTTCCCTCACTCCCACAGACAGGTTCCCTCACTCCCACAGCCAGGTTCCCTCACTTCCACAGCCAGGTTCCCTCACTCCCACAGCCAGGTTCCCTCACTCCCACAGCCAGGTTCCCTCACTCCCACAGCCAGGTTCCTCACTCCCACTGCCAGGTTTCCTCACTTCCACAGCCAGGTTCCCTCATACCCACAACCAGGTTCCCTCACTCCCACAGCCAGGTTCCTCACTCCCACAGCCAGGTTCCCTCACTCTCACAGACAGGTTCCCTCACTCCCACAGCCAGGTTTCTCACTCCCACAGCCAGGTTCCCTCACTCCCACAGCCAGGTTCCCTCACTCCCACAGCCAGGTTCCTCACTCCCACAGCCAGGTTCCCTCACTCCCACAGCCAAGTTTCTCACTCCCATTGCCAGGTTCCCTCGCTCCCACTGCCAGGTTCCCTCACTCCCTCAGCCAGGTTCCTCATTCCCACTGCCAGGTTCCCTCACTCCCACAGGCAGGTTCCCTCGCTCCCACAGCCAGGTTCCCTCACTCCCACAGACAGATTCCTTCACTCCCACAGCCAGGTTCCCTCCCACAGCCAGGTTCCTCACTCCCACAGCCAGG
>NC_091390.1:807755-815255 GCF_038502225.1 Cherax quadricarinatus
TGTGGCTATACAGCAGTTTCGGGTCAGATTTGACTTTCGATGCTATGTCGTTTTCATACTGTCGCTGGGCCTCCCTCCTTATCTGCGCATACTCGTTTCTGGCTCTTCTACTAATCTCCTTGTTTTCCTGGGTCCTATGCCTCCTGTACCTTTTCCATTCTCTGTTGCACTTAGTTTTTGCCTCCCTGTGTGTGTGTGTGTGTGTGTGTGTGTGTGTGTGTGTGTGTGTGTGTGTGTGTGTGTGTGTGTGTGTGTGTGTGTGTGTGTGTGTGTGTGTGTATGTGTGTGTGTGTGTGTGTGTGTGTGTGTGTGTGTGTGTGTGTGTGTGTGTGTGTGTGTGTATGTGTGTGTGTATATATATATATGTGTGTGTGTGTGTGTGTGTGTGTGTGTGTGTGTGTGTGTGTGTGTGTGTGTATGTGTGTGTGTGTGTGTGTGTGTGTGTGTGTATATATATATATGTGTGTGTGTGTATGTGTGTATGTGTGTGTATGTGTGTATGTGTGTATGTGTGTGTGTGTGTGTGTGTGTGTGTGTGTGTGTGTGTGTGTGTATGTGTGTATGTGTGTGTGTGTGTGTGTGTGTGTGTGTGTGTGTGTGTGTGTGTGTGTGTGTGTGTGTATGTGTCCAGTCTCTAGAACATCCTGTCTTTGTCCACCTTGTCAATTCGTCTCAGTATTTTGCATGTCGTTATCATGTCCCCCCTATCTCTCCTGTCCTCCAGTGTCGTCAGGTTGATTTCCCTTAACCTCTCCTCGTAGGACATACCTCTTAGCTCTGGGACTAGTCTTGTTGCAAACCTTTGCACTTTCTCTAGTTTCTTCACGTGCTTGGCTAGGTGTGGGTTCCAAACTGGTGCCGCATACTCCAATATGGGCCTAACGTACACGGTGTACAGGGTCCTGAATGATTCCTTATTAAGATGTCGGAATGCTGTTCTGAGGTTTGCTAGGCGCCCATATGCTGCAGCAGTTATTTGGTTGATGTGCGCTTCAGGAGATGTGCCTGGTGTTATACTCACCCCAAGATCTTTTTCCTTGAGTGAGGTTTGTAGTCTCTGACCCCCTAGACTGTACTCCGTCTGCGGTCTTCTTTGCCCTTCCCAAGTCTTCATGACTGTGTGTGTGCATGTGAGTCTCTGTATTCACCTATTTATACATGCAGGGGTCGAGTCACAGCTCCTTTGCGTGAACAACACAGAGAAACCAACGTCAAAAACCACAACACAACTGTTTTACCTCACGTTTTAATTCAGGTTTAACATACAGACTGCGTCAGCACATTCATATACATTCATATACATTTGTGGTCGGATTTTTATTGATATTTATTTCGTAATACAATACTGACCTTGCCTCTCCGCTCCTGTGTTTTTTCAAACCGTGTTTGTGTTTTAACTCGCATTGTCTGCATTAAACCTGGTGTTTTTTTCAAATGTTTTATCTGAGGTAGTGTATGATGAGGTTACCAGGTGTGTATTTTGTATTATTAGTGGTGTATAATACCTGTGAACTGATGAATAAGACACATGTACAACACCTAGGTGACTTTATTGATGAATAAGACACATGTACAACACCTGGGTGTCTTTATTGATGAATAAGACACATGTACAACACCTGGGTGTCTTTATTGATGAATAAGACACATGTACAACACCTGGGTGACTTTATTGATGAATAAGACACATGTACAACACCTGGGTGTCTTTATTGATGAATAAGTCACATGTACAACACCTGGGTGTCTTTATTGATGAATAAGACACATGTACAACACCTGGGTGTCTTTATTGATGAATAAGACACATGTACAACACCTGGGTGTCTTTATTGATGAATAAGACACATGTACAACACCTGGGTGACTTTATTGATGAATAAGACACATGTACAACACCTGGGTGTCTTTATTGATGAATAAGACACATGTACAACACCTGGGTGACTTTATTGATGAATAAGACACATGTACAACACCTGGGTGTCTTTATTGATGAATAAGACACATGTACAACACCTGGGTGTCTTTATTGATGAATAAGACACATGTTCAACACCTGGGTGACTTTATTGATGAATAAGACACATGTACAACACCTAGGTGTCTTTATTGATGAATAAGACACATGTTCAACACCTGGGTGACTTTATTGATGAATAAGACACATGTACAACACCTAGGTGTCTTTATTGATGAATAAGACACATGTTCAACACCTGGGTGACTTTATTGATGAATAAGACACATGTACAACACCTAGGTGTCTTTATTGATGAATAAGACACATGTACAACACCTGGGTGTCTTTATTGATGAATAAGACACATGTACAACACCTGAGTGTCTTTATTGATGAATAAGACACATGTACAACACCTGGGTGTCTTTATTGATGAATAAGACACATGTACAACACCTGGGTGTCTTTATTGATGAATAAGACACATGTACAACACCTGGGTGACTTTATTGATGAATAAGACACATGTACAACACCTGTGTGTCTTTATTGATGAATAAGACACATGTACAACACCTGGGTGTCTTTATTGATGAATAAGACACATGTACAACACCTGGGTGACTTTATTGATGAATAAGACACATGTACAACACCTGGGTGACTTTATTGATGAATAATACACATGTACAACACCTGGGTGTCTTTATTGATCAATAAGACACATGTACAACACCTAGGTGACTTTATTGATGAATAAGACACATGTACAACACCTGGGTGACTTTATTGATGAATAAGACACATGTACAACACCTAGGTGTCTTTATTGATGAATAAGACACATGTACAACACCTGGGTGACTTTATTGATGAATAAGACACATGTACAACACCTAGGTGTCTTTATTGATGAATAAGACACATGTACAACACCTGGGTGACTTTATTGATGAATAAGACACATGTACAACACCTGGGTGACTTTATTGATGAATAAGACACATGTACAACGCCTGGGTGACTTTATTGATGAATAAGACACATGTACAACACCTGGGTGACTTTATTGATGAATAAGACACATGTACAACGCCTGGGTGTCTTTATTGATGAATAAGACACATGTACAACACCTGGGTGTCTTTATTGATGAATAAGACACATGTACAACACCTGGGTGACTTTATTGATGAATAAGACACATGTACAACACCTGGGTGACTTTATTGATGAATAAGACACATGTACAACACCTGGGTGTCTTTATTGATGAATAAGACACATGTACAACACCTGGGTGACTTTATTGATGAATAATACACATGTACAACGCCTGGGTGTCTTTATTGATGAATAAGACACATGTACAACACCTAGGTGTCTTTATTGATGAATAAGACACATGTACAACACCTAGGTGTCTTTATTGATGAATAAGACACATGTACAACACCTGGGTGACTTTATTGATGAATAAGACACATGTACAACACCTGGGTGTCTTTATTGATGAATAAGACACATGTACAACACCTGGGTGACTTTATTGATGAATAAGACACATGTACAACACCTAGGTGTCTTTATTGATGAATAAGACACATGTACAACACCTGTGTGTCTTTATTGATGAATAAGACACATGTACAACACCTGGGTGACTTTATTGATGTATAAGACACATGTACAACACCTGGGTGACTTTATTGATGAATAAGACACATGTACAACACCTAGGTGTCTTTATTGATGAATAAGACACATGTACAACACCTGTGTGTCTTTATTGATGAATAAGACACATGTACAACACCTGGGTGACTTTATTGATGTATACGACACATGTACAACACCTGGGTGTCTTTATTGATGAATAAGACACATGTACAACACCTGGGTGACTTTATTGATGAATAAGACACATGTACAACACCTGGGTGACTTTATTGATGAATAAGACACATGTACAACACCTGGGTGACTTTATTGATGAATAAGACACATGTACAACACCTGGGTGTCTTTATTGATGAATAAGACACATGTACAACACCTGGGTGTCTTTATTGATGAATAAGACACATGTACAACACCTGGGTGTCTTTATTGATGAATAAGACACATGTACAACACCTAGGTGTCTTTATTGATGAATAAGACACATGTACAACACCTGGGTGTCTTTATTGATGAATAAGACACATGTACAACACATGGGTGTCTTTATTGATGAATAAGACACATGTACAACACCTAGGTGTCTTTATTGATGAATAAGACACATGTACAACACCTGGGTGTCTTTATTGATGAATAAGACACATGTACAACACCTGGGTGTCTTTATTGATGAATAAGACACATGTACAACACCTAGGTGTCTTTATTGATGTATAAGACACATGTACAACACCTGGGTGTCTTTATTTATGAATAAGACACATGTACAACACCTGGGTGACTTTATTGATGAATAAGACACATGTACAACACCTGGGTGACTTTACTGATGAATAAGACACATGTACAACACCTGGGTGTCTTTATTGATGAATAAGACACATGTACAACACCTGGGTGTCTTTATTGATGAATAAGACACATGTACAACACCTGGGTGACTTTATTGATGAATAAGACACATGTACAACACCTGGGTGTCTTTATTGATGAATAAGACACATGTACAACACCTAGGTGACTTTATTGATGAATAAGTCACATGTACAACACCTGGGTGACTTTATTGATGAATAAGACACATGTACAACACCTGGGTGACTTTATTGATGAATAAGACACATGTACAACACCTGGGTGACTTTATTGATGAATAAGACACATGTACAACACCTGGGTGATTTTATTGATGAATAAGACACATGTACAACACCTGGGTATCTTTATTGATGAATAAGACACATGTACAACACCAGGGTGACTTTACTGATGAATAAGACACATGTACAACACCAGGGTGACTTTATTGATGAATATTTGACATTTGTGTTGCAACTAACTTTGTGTTTCTCTGTGTTGCAGCTCAGTGAAGGAAGGTGTGGTAGTTGCCTCACGACCACCACTGGTCAGGAGTCGTACCCTGCCAGCCATTGTCGTTCCTGGCATCACTGTACTTCAGACGACCCTTGACACTGCTGAGAGACGAGGTAATGTACCAGTTGATCTTATTCTACCTTCAAGCTGCTAGCAGCAATAATTTTATTGACCACACAGTCAACAATGAATCCTGGAAGCAATCATATGGTTTCAGGTAATGGAGTGTGTGTGTGTGTGTGTGTGTGTGTGTGTGTGTGTGTGTGTGTGTGTGTGTGTGTGTGTGTGTGTTGTGTGTGTGTGTGTGTGTGTGTGTGTGTGTGTGTGTGTGTGTGTGTGTGTGTGTGTGTGTGAGTGTGTTGTGTGTGTGTTGTGTGTGTGTGTGTTGTGTGTGTTGTGTGTGTGTGTGTGTGTGTGTGTGTGTGTGTGTGTGTGTGTGTGTGTGTGTATGTGTGTGTGTTGTGTGTGTCTTGTGTGTGTCTTATGTGTTGTGTGTGTGTGTGTGTGTGTGTGTGTGTGTGTGTGTGTGTGTTGTGTGTGTGTGTGTGTGTGTGTGTGTGTGTGTGTGTGTGTGTGTGTGTGTATGTGTGTGTGTATGTGTGTGTGTGTATGTGTGTGTATGTGTGTGTGTGTATATGTGTGTATGTGTGTGTGTGTATGTGTGTGTATGTGTGTGTGTATGTGTGTGTGTGTATGTGTGTGTGTGTATGTGTGTGTGTGTATGTGTGTGTATGTGTGTGTGTGTATGTGTACTCACCTAGTTGTACTCACCTAGTTGAGGTTGCGGGGGTCGAGTCCGAGCTCCTGGCCCCGCCTCTTCACTGATCGCTACTAGGTCACTCTCCCTGAGCCGTGAGCTTTATCATACCTCTGCTTAAAGCTATGTATGGATCCTGCCTCCACTACATCGCTTCCCAAACTATTCCACTTACTGACTACTCTGTGGCTGAAGAAATACTTCCTAACATCCCTGTGATTCATCTGTGTCTTCAGCTTCCAACTGTGTCCCCTTGTTACTGTGTCCAATCTCTGGAACATCCTGTCTTTGTCCACCTTGTCAATTCCTCTCAGTATTTTGTATGTCGTTATCATGTCCCCCCTATCTCTCCTGTCCTCCAGTGTCGTCAGGTTGATTTCCCTTAACCTCTCCTCGTAGGACATACCTCTTAGCTCTGGGACTAGTCTTGTTGCAAACCTTTGCACTTTCTCTAGTTTCTTCACGTGCTTGGCTAGGTGTGGGTTCCAAACTGGTGCCGCATACTCCAATATGGGCCTAACATACACGGTGTACAGGGTCCTGAATGATTCCTTATTAAGATGTCGGAATGCTGTTCTGAGGTTTGCTAGGCGCCCATATGCTGCAGCAGTTATTTGGTTGATGTGCGCTTCAGGAGATGTGCCTGGTGTTATACTCACCCCAAGATCTTTTTCCTTGAGTGAGGTTTGTAGTCTCTGACCCCCTAGACTGTACTCCGTCTGCGGCCTTCTTTGCCCTTCCCCAATCTTCATGACTTTGCACTTGGTGGGATTGAACTCCAGGAGCCAATTGCTGGACCAGGTCTGCAGCCTGTCCAGATCCCTTTGTAGTTCTGCCTGGTCTTCGATCGAGTGAATTCTTCTCATCAACTTCACGTCATCTGCAAACAGGGACACCTCACAGTCTATTCCTTCCGTCATGTCGTTCACAAATACCAGAAACAGCACTGGTCCTAGGACTGACCCCTGTGGGACCCCGCTGGTCACAGGTGCCCACTCTGACACCTCGCCACGTACCATGACTCGCTGCTGTCTTCCTGACAAGTATTCTCTGATCCATTGTAGTGCCTTCCCTGTTATCCCTGCTTGGTCCTCCAGTTTTTGCACCAATCTCTTGTGTGGAATTGTGTCAAACGCCTTCTTGCAGTCCAAGAAAATGCAATCCACCCACCCCTCTCTCTCTTGTCTTACTGCTGTCACCATGTCATAGAACTCCAGTAGGTTTGTGACACAGGATTTCCCGTCCCTGAAACCATGTTGGCTGCTGTTGATGAGATCATTCCTTTCTAGGTGTTCCACCACTCTTCTCCTGATAATCTTCTCCATGATTTTGCATACTATACATGTCAGTGTGTGTGTGTGTATGTGTGTGTATATGTGTGTGCGTATGTGTGTGTGCGTATGTGTGTGTATGTGTGTGTGCGTATGTGTGTGTATGTGTGTGTGCGTATGTGTGTGTGTATGTGTGTGTGTATGTGTGTGTGTGTATGTGTGTGTATGTGTGTGTGTGTATGTGTGTGTGTATGTGTGTGTTTATGTGTGTGTGTATGTGTGTGTGTATGTGTGTGTTTATGTGTGTGTGTGTGTGTGTGTTTATGTGTGTGTGTATGTGTGTGTGTATGTGTGTGTTTATGTGTGTGTGTATGTGTGTGTGTATGTGTGTGTATGTGTGTGTGCGTATGTGTGTGTATATATACACTTTAATCAATCTTCTGACCCACGTA
>NC_091390.1:822755-872755 GCF_038502225.1 Cherax quadricarinatus
AGGAATGTGCATAGATGTGTAGGAATGTGCATAGATGTGTAGGAATGTGCATAGATGTGTAGGAATGTGCATGATGTGTAGGAATGTGCATAGATGTGTAGGAATGTGCATAGATGTATAGGAATGTGCATAGATGTGTAGGAATGTGCACAGATGTGTAGGAATGTGCATGATGTGTAGGAATGTGCATAGATGTATAGGAATGTGCATAGATGTGTAGGAATGTGCACAGATGTGTAGGAATGTGCTTAGATGTGTAGGAATGTGCATAGATGTGTAGGAATGTACATAGATGCGTAGGAATGTGCAAAGATGTATAGGAATGCGCATAGATGTGTAGGAATGTGCATAGATGTGTAGGAATGTGCATAGACGTGTAGAAATGTGCATAGATGTGTAGGAATATGCCTAGATGTGTAGGAATGTGCATAGATGTGTAGAAATGTGTATAGATGTGTAGGAATGTGCAAAGATGTGTAGGAATGTGCATAGATGTGTAGGAATGTGCATAGATGTGAAGGAATGTGCATAGATGTGTAGGAATGTGCATAGATGCGTAGGAATGTGCATAGATGTGTAGGAATGTGCATAGATCTGTAGGAATGTGCATAGATGTGTAGGAATGTGGATAGATGTATAGGAAGGTGAATAGATGTGTAGGAATGTGTATAGATGTGTAGGAATGTGCATAGATGTGTAGGAATGTGCATAGATGTGTAGGAATGTGCATAGATGTGTAGGAATGTGCATAGATGAGTAGGAATGTGCATAGATGTGTAGGAATGTGCATAGATGTGTAGGAATGTGCATAGATGTGTAGGAATGTGCATAGATGTGTAGGAATGTGCATAGATGTGTAGGAATGTGCATGATGTGTAGGAATGTGCATAGATGTGTAGGAATGTGCATAGATGTGTAGGAATGTGCATAGATGTGTAGGAATGTGCATAGATGTGTAGGAATGTGCATAGATGTGTAGGAATGTGCAAAGATGTGTAGGAATGTGCATAGATGTGTAGGAATGTGCAAAGATGTGTAGGAATGTGCAAAGATGTGTAGGAATGTGCAAAGATGTGTAGGAATGTGCAAAGATGTGTAGGAATGTGCAAAGATGTGTAGGAATGTGCAAAGATGTGTAGGAATGTGCATGATGTGTAGGAATGTGCAAAGATGTGTAGGAATGTGCAAAGATGTGTAGGAATGTGCATGATGTGTAGGAATGTGCAAAGATGTGTAGGAATGTGCAAAGATTTGTAGGAATGTGCACACATGTGTAGGAATATGCACACATGTGTAGGAATGTGCGTAGATGTGTAGGAATGTGCATAGATGTGTAGGAATGTGCATAGATGTGTAGGAATGTGCATAGATGTGTAGGAATGTGCATAGATATGTAGGAATGTGCATAGATGTGTAGGAATGTGCATGATGTGTAGGAATGTGCGTAGATGTGTAGGAATGTGCATAGATGTGTAGGAATGTGCATAGATGTGTAGGAATGTGCATGATGTGTAGGAATGTGCATAGATGTATAGGAATGTGCGTAGATGTGTAGGAATGTGCACAGATGTGTAGGAATGTGCATGATGTGCAGGAATGTGCATGATGTGCAGGAATGTGCACACATGTGTAGGAATGTGCATAGATGTGTAGGAATGTGCATGATGTGTAGGAATGTGCATAGATGTGTAGGAATGTGCGTAGATGTGTGGGAATGTGCATGATGTGTAGGAATGTGCATAGATGTGTAGGAATGTGCATAGATGTGTAGGAATGTGCATAGATGTGTAGGAATGTGCATAGATGTGTAGGAATGTGCACACATGTGTAGGAATGTGCATGATGTGCAGGAATGTGCACACATGTGTAGGAATGTGCATGATGTGCAGGAATGTGCATGATGTGCAGGAATGTGCACACATGTGTAGGAATGTGCATGATGTGCAGGAATGTGCATGATGTGCAGGAATGTGCACACATGTGTAGGAATGTGCATGATGTGCAGGAATGTGCACACATGTGCAGGAATGTGCATGATGTGCAGGAATGTGCATGATGTGTAGGAATGTGCACAGATGTGTAGGAATGTGCACAGGTGTGTAGGAATGTGCACAGACGTGTAGGAATTTGCACACATGTGTAGGAATGTGCACACATGTGTAGGAATGTGCACAGATGTGTAGGAATGTGCACACATGTGTAGGAATGTGCACAGATGTGTAGGAATGTGCACAGATGTGTAGGAATGTGCACACATGTGTAGGAATGTGCACAGATGTGTAGGAATGTGCACACATGTGTAGGAATGTGCAAAGATGTGTAGGAATGTGCACACATGTGTAGGAATGTGCAAAGATGTGTAGGAATGTGCACACATGTGTAGGAATGTGCATAGATGTGTAGGAATGTGCACAGATGTGTAGGAATGTGCACAGATGTGTAGGAATGTGCATAGATGTGTAGGAATGTGCATAGATGTGTAGGAATGTTCACACATGTGTAGGATTGTGCACACATGTGTAGGAATGTGCATAGATGTGTAGGAATGTGCACACATGTGTAGGAATGTGCAAAGATGTGTAGGAATGTGCACAGATGTGTAGGAATGTGCACACATGTGTAGGAATGTGCATAGATGTGTAGGAATGTGCACAGATGTGTAGGAATGTGCATAGATGTGTAGGAATGTGCATAGATGTGTAGGAATGTGCATAGATGTGTAGGAATGTGCATAGATGTGTAGGAATGTGCGTAGATGTGTAGGAATGTGCATAGATGTGTAGGAATGTGCGTAGATGTGTAGGAATGTGCAAAGATGTGTAGGAATGTGCGTAGATGTGTAGGAATGTGCAAAGATGTGTAGGAATGTGCATATCATTGTCAACCAGCGAGAAATATTCTTTTATGACGTCATTCTTCAAATGTTATTTGTTAAACGAGTTATTGTTGTTAGTTAATTAACCAATGGTGGTAGTGGTGGTAGTGGTGGTAGTGGTGGTAGTGGTGGTAGTGGTGGTAGTGGTGGTAGTGGTGGTAGTTGTGGTAGTGGTGGTAGTGGTGGTAGTGGTGGTAGTTGTGGTAGTTGTGGTAGTGGTGGTAGTGGTGGTAGTTGTGGTAGTTGTGGTAGTGGTGGTAGTGGTGGTAGTTGTGGTAGTGGTGGTAGTGGTGGTAGTTGTGGTAGTGGTGGTAGTGGTGGTAGTTGTGGTAGTGGTGGTAGTGGTGGTAGTTGTGGTAGTAATGGTAGTGGTGGTAGTTGTGGTAGTGGTGGTAGTGGTGGTAGTTGTGGTAGTTGTGGTAGTTGTGGTAGTGGTGGTAATGTTGGTAGTGGTGGTAGTTTTGGTAGTTGTGGTAGTGGTGGTAGTTGTGGTAGTGGTGGTAGTGGTGGTAGTTGTGGTAGTGGTGGTAGTGGTGGAAGTGGTGGTAGTTGTGGTAGTGGTGGTAGTGGTGGTAGTTGTGGTAGTTGTGGTAGTGGTGGTAGTTGTGGTAGTGGTGGTAGTGGTGGTAGTGGTGGTAGTGGTGGTAGTTGTGGTAGTGGTGGTAGTGGTGGTAGTTGTGATAGTTGTGGTAGTTGTGGTAGTGGTGGTAGTTGTGGTAGTGGTGGTAGTGGTGGTAGTTGTGGTAGTTGTGGTAGTGGTGGTAGTGGTGGTAGTTGTGGTAGTGGTGGTAGTGGTGGTAGTGGTGGTAGTTGTGGTAGTGGTGGTAGTTGTGGTAGTGGTGGTAGTGGTGGTAGTTGTGGTAGTGGTGGTAGTGGTGGTAGTTGTGGTAGTTGTGGTAGTTGTGGTAGTGGTGGTAGTTGTGGTAGTGGTGGTAGTGGTGGTAGTGGTGGTAGTGGTGTTAGTTGTGGTAGTGGTGGTAGTGGTGGTAGTTGTGGTAGTTGTGGTAGTTGTGGTAGTTGTGGTTTTTGTGGTAGTTGTGGTAGTTGTGGTAGTTGTGGTAGTGGTGGTAGTTGTGGTAGTGGTGGTAGTGGTGGTAGTTGTGGAAGTGGTGGTAGTGGTGGTAGTAGTGGTAGTGGTGGTAGTTGTGGTAGTGGTGGTAGTTGTGGTAGTAGTGGTAGTTGTGGTAGTGGTGGTAGTGGTGGTAGTAGTGGTAGTGGTGATAGTGGTGGTAGTTGTGGTAGTGGTGGTAGTAGTGGTAGTGGTGGTAGTAGTGGTAGTGGTGGTAGTGGTGGTAGTAGTGGTAGTGGTGGTAGTGGTGGTAGTGGTGGTAGTGGTGGTAGTAGTGGTAGTGTTGGTAGTTATGGTAGTAGTGGTAGTGGTGGTAGTAGTGGTAGTGGTGGTAGTGGTGGTAGTAGTGGTAGTGGTGGTAGTGGTGGTAGTGGTGGTAGTGGTGGTAGTAGTGGTAGTGGTGGTAGTGGTGGTAGTGGTGGTAGTGGTGGTAGTAGTGGTAGTAGTGGTAGTAGTTGTGGTGGTAGTGGTGGTAGTGGTGGTAGTGGTGGTAGTAGTGGTAGTGGTGGTAGTGGTGGTAGTAGTGGTAGTAGTGGTAGTGGTGGTAGTGGTGGTAGTAGTGGTAGTAGTGGTAGTGGTGGTAGTAGTGGTAGTAGTGGTAGTGGTGGTAGTGGTGGTAGTGGTGGTAGTGGTGGTAGTGGTGGTAGTGGTGGTAGTGGTGGTAGCAGTAGTAGTAGTGATAGTGGTGGAAGTAGTGGTAGTAGTGGTATTGGTAGTAATAATGGTAGTAGTGGTAGTGGTAGTGGTGGTAGTGGTGGTAGTAGTGGTAGTAGTGGTAGTGGTGGTAGTGGTGGTAGTAGTGGTAGTAGTGGTAGTGGTGGTAGTGGTGGTAGTAGTGGTAGTAGTGGTAGTGGTGGTAGTGGTGGTAGTAGTGGTAGTAGTGGTAGTGGTGGTAGTGGTGGTAGTGGTGGTAGTAGTGGTAGTGGTGGTAGTAGTGGTAGTGGTGGTAGTGGTGGTAGTGGTGGTAGTGATGGTAGTAGTGGTAGTGGTGGTAGTAGTGGTAGTAGTGGTAGTGGTGGTAGTGGTGGTAGTGGTGGTAGTGGTGGTAGTAGTGGTAGTGGTGGTAGTGGTGGTAGTAGTGGTAGTAGTGGTAGTGGTGGTAGTAGTGGTAGTAGTGGTAGTGGTGGTAGTGGTGGTAGTGGTGGTAGTAGTGGTAGTGGTGGTAGTGGTGGTAGTGGTGGTAGTAGTGGTAGTAGTGGTAGTGGTGGTAGTGGTGGTAGTAGTTGTAGTAGTGGTAGTGGTGGTAGTAGTGGTAGTAGTGGTGGTAGTAGTGGTACTAGTGGTGGTAGTGGTAGTAGTGGTAGTGGTGGTAGTAGTGGTAGTAGTGGTAGTGGTGGTAGTGGTGGTAGTGGTGGTAGTGGTGGTAGTAGTGGTAGTGGTGGTAGTGGTGGTAGTGGTGGTAGTGGTGGTAGTGGTGGTAGTAGTGGTAGTGGTGGTAGTGGTGGTAGTGGTGGTAGTAGTGGTAGTAGTGGTAGTGGTGGTAGTAGTGGTAGTAGTGGTAGTGGTGGTAGTGGTGGTAGTAGTGGTAGTAGTGGTAGTGGTGGTAGTAGTGGTAGTGGTGGTAGTGGTGGTAGTGGTGGTAGTGGTGGTAGTAGTGGTAGTGGTGGTAGTGGTGGTAGTGGTGGTAGTAGTGGTAGTGGTGGTAGTGGTGGTAGTAGTGGTAGTGGTGGTAGTGGTGGTAGTGGTGGTAGTAGTGGTAGTGGTGGTAGTGGTGGTAGTAGTGGTAGTGGTGGTAGTGGTGGTAGTAGTGGTAGTGGTGGTAGTGGTGGTAGTAGTGGTAGTGGTGGTAGTGGTGGTAGTGGTGGTAGTGGTGGTAGTGGTGGTAGTAGTGGTAGTGGTGGTAGTGGTGGTAGTGGTGGTAGTAGTGGTAGTAGTGGTAGTGGTGGTAGTGGTGGTAGTAGTGGTAGTGGTGGTAGTGGTGGTAGTGGTGGTAGTAGTGGTAGTGGTGGTAGTGGTGGTAGTAGTGGTAGTGGTGGTAGTGGTGGTAGTGGTGGTAGTGGTGGTAGTGGTGGTAGTGGTGGTAGTAGTGGTAGTGGTGGTAGTGGTGGTAGTAGTGGTAGTGGTGGTAGTGGTGGTAGTGGTGGTAGTAGTGGTAGTGGTGGTAGTGGTGGTAGTGGTGGTAGTGGTGGTAGTGGTGGTAGTGGTGGTAGTGGTGGTAGTAGTGGTAGTGGTGGTAGTGGTGGTAGTAGTGGTAGTGGTGGTAGTGGTGGTAGTAGTGGTAGTGGTGGTAGTGGTGGTAGTGGTGGTAGTAGTGGTAGTGGTGGTAGTGGTGGTAGTGGTGGTAGTAGTGGTAGTAGTGGTAGTGGTGGTAGTAGTGGTAGTAGTGGTAGTGGTGGTAGTGGTGGTAGTAGTGGTAGTAGTGGTAGTGGTGGTAGTAGTGGTAGTGGTGGTAGTGGTGGTAGTGGTGGTAGTGGTGGTAGTGGTGATAGTGGTGGTAGTGGTGGTAGTAGTGGTAGTGGTGGTAGTGGTGGTAGTGGTGGTAGTGGTGGTAGTGGTGTTAGTGGTGGTAGTGGTGGTAGTAGTGGTAGTGGTGGTAGTGGTGGTAGTAGTGGTAGTGGTGGTAGTGGTGGTAGTGGTGGTAGTGGTGATAGTGGTGGTAGTAGTGGTAGTGGTGGTAGTGGTGGTAGTGGTGGTAGTGGTGGTAGTGGTGGTAGTAGTGGTAGTGGTGGTAGTGGTGGTAGTGGTGGTAGTGGTGGTAGTGGTGGTAGTGGTGGTGGTGGTAGTGGTGGTAGTGGTGGTAGTGGTGGTAGTGGTGGTAGTGGTGGTAGTGGTGGTAGTGGTGGTAGTGAGTCACTAACAGCTACAATAACTAAATTAACAACTTAAATGAAGGTGCAAATTGGGGCGCTAATTGACGTATTAATGTTCCTAAGTCACACACACACACACACACACACATATATATATATATATATATATATATATATATATATATATATATATATATATATATATATATATATATATATATATATATATATATATATATATATGCAAGACAAATCAGGGGGGATGGAAAACTATAGGTCAAGTACTTTCACACTTCTGAGTGCATCATCAGGAGCTATGCAATGTTGCAAGGCTGCAAGTGAAGGAGTGACGGGGGAGTTTTTCTCAGAATAGCGCAGAGTGGGTGTGTCACCTCCCGCTGGCTCTCTCAGAGAGTCAGCACGAGGCCACACTATATTTTATACAGCTAAATTGGAAAAAATCGAAGTTGTCCAGTCTATTTCGTCGTAAAATTGCATTGAGAGGCGACAGTAAACAATGCATAATAATGCCGGAGAGGGAGAGAGTGAGACAGAGACACAGGGAGAGAGACGGAGACACAGAGAGTCGATTGGCTTTCTGAATCATTTTGTTGATTGATAAAACCAATCTATGAGTCATTAATACTGGTTGGTTGGTTAATGGGGTTTAAAGTCTATCTACTACACGAGGGCCATTAAGACTGGTTGGTTGGTTAATGGGGTTTAAAGTCTATCTACTACACGAGGGTCATTAAGACTGGTTGGTTGGTTAATGGGGTTTAAAGTCTATCTACTACACGAGGGTCATTAAGACTGGTTGGTTGGTTAATGGGGTTTAAAGTCTATCTACTACACGAGGGTCATTAAGACTGGTTGGTTGGTTAATGGGGTTTAAAGTCTATCTACTACACGAGGGTCATTAAGACTGGTTGGTTGGTTAATGGGGTTTAAAGTCTATCTACTACAACAGGGTCATTAAGACTGGTTGGCTGGTTAATGGGGTTTAAAGTCTATCTACTACACGAGGGCCATTAAGACTGGTTGGTTGGTTAATGGGTTTAAAGTCTATCTACTACGCGAGGGCCATTAAGAGTGGTTGGTTGGTTAATGGGGTTTAAAGTCTATCTACTACACCAGGGTCATTTAGACTGGTTGGCTGGTTAATGGGGTTTAAAGTCTATCTACTACACGAGGGTCATTAAGACTGGTTGGTTGGTTAATGGGGTTTAAAGTCTATTATTACAACCTAGGATTTCAAATGGCCTGTTATCCCAGGTGTAATGGGAGCAAATAAACACAGTAGAAAAAGTTTAGACTTATATTATCCTTCACCAATTATAACAGCAATATGTACACTATGTACAGTGATAAATATAGTGCACTCCACGGTAAGCAAGGCAGAAATAGAAGCCACAAGATAGCAGACCGTGCTTCAACCAGCTCTAGAGTGGGAATGACAAGGGCAGACAGGAGAGCGGTATCCACATAACCTCTGCGATTGTCAATCCCACCTTCTTATTGGCTAGAACCTGGTCACTAGTTGAACGATGGGGCCCCATCATCAACTCTTAGCAACCTGGTTCGCTGGTTGGGGGAGATAGCCTGTAAATGAGGGTGTGTCCATGCGCCGAATAAAGGTTACGTACTCTTTGCATGCCACACCCCCACCCCCGAGAAGGCTCAGGATTAGGCTGCCACCTCCCAGTGGTAACCGTGCCGCCATGGCACAAAATAATGGGACCGCCTATCCTCTCCACCATCCAACTCTTAGATAGAGCTCAGCTTTCCTAGTGCCTGAAAGCCAAACCCTAAACTCAGAGTGAGACAGCAGTCAGATAAGCCAACATAGGTCCAAGATACAAGCGGACGGTAGCCCGTATCCCCTCACTAAAAAAAAACCCCCCACATCAGGGGATAAAAAAAAAGAGCTTGAAAGGGGGGTTACCACAAATACATCCTAACCTAAATAAAATATTAAACTAGACTCTTGACAAAGAGTCTGCCAACACATTTTCTTTGCCGGCAATATATTTAATAAAAATATTGTAGGGCTGCAGCCTGAGAGTCCAACGCATAAGCCTTGTATTGTGATTCTTCATGGCTTGGAGATAGACTAACGGGTTGTGATCACTGTAGACTGTGACCACCTGCGATGTTTGGCCCACATAAACATCGAAATGCTCCAAAGCCATTACCAGCGCGAGGGCTTCTTTTTCAATGGTAGAGTAAGCTCTCTGATGTGGCTGGAACTTGGCTGAAAAGTATGCGATTGGCTGCAGCTCCTTGTTCCCGATTTGTAATAGTACCGCCCCAACCCCAGACTCAGAAGCATCAACCTGTAATGAAAAAGGTTTGGAGAAGTCTGGAGACAAGAGAATGGGTGCAGAGCACAATAATCTTTTTGCTTTATTAAAAGCAGTGTTACAATCTGACGTCCAATTAAAGGGAACTTTATGACTGGTAAGAGAGGTAAGAGGGGCTACAATATCTGAGAAATTCTTACAGAATCTTCTGTAAAATCCTATCATGCCTAGGAAACGTTGAAGAGATTTCCTATCATGAGGAACTGGATATTCTTTAATCGAAAGAACTTTAGCAAGTTTAGGTGCAACTTTACCACTACCTACTTCATGGCCTAGAAAAGTGACAGTGGCCTGGCCAAAGGAAGATTTAGACAAATTAACTGTTAATTGGGAATTCTTAAAGGTCTCAAACAGAGCTTTAAGTCTAAGTAGGTGTTGATCCCAAGTATCAGACACCACAACAATATCATCTAGGTATGCTGCCGTGCCTTCAAGTCCTTTAATAGCCTGATGGACGAGTTTCTGGAATGAAGAGGGGGAATTTTTCATTCCGAAGGGGGTAACTGTATACTGATAATGACCTCCTGGAATCACGAAGGCAGAGATTTCCTTCGCCTTATCTGTCAAAGGTACCTGATAGTAACCTTTAAGGAGATCTAATTTGGACACAAAAGTAGCCTTACCCACAAAGTCAATTACGTCATCCAGACGAGGAAGAGGGTAAGCATCTGTAATTGTGACCTCGTTCACTTTACGGTAGTCTGTGCACATACGAAACCCTCCATCAGCCTTTTTTACTAGGATGCACGGTGAAGCCCATGGACTAGACGACTCCTCCACTAAACCATGTTCTAACAAGAAGTCTACTTCCTGCTGAAGTAACCTTTGCTTTTCAGGATTAGCTCTGTAGGGGGAGAGTTTAATTGGTTTAGATTTTCCCACATCTACATCATGGTAACCTAACGTACATTTTTTCGGCACATCCGAAAAAATATTAGGATATGACTGTAGAAGCTCAGTTAAATTGGTTGCTTGTATTTCAGATAATCCATCCATTAACGGGCTAGGATCCTTGAGGAGGACAGAATTTGAAAGTTTAGTATTAATTTCAGAGATAGAGTGCAAAGAGTCAGAGTCGTCCTCAGAGGTAGAGGACAGAGTCATTACTGGGACTTTATCTGGTGTATGAAAGGCCTTGATTTGATTTATGTGGTAAGTTTTTGTTTTTGAGTTCTTATCAATGGGAGCTACCACATAATTTAAATCAGATAATCTACTTACTATCTGCATAGGTCCCGTAAATCTAGCTTTCAAGGTGTGGCCAGGTATAGGTTCCTGCACCAACACCTTGTCTCCTGGATGGAAGGAGCGGAATTGTGCACTTCTGTCATACCTCTGTTTCATCTTACTTTGAGCTGTCTTTAGGTTAGCCGTGGCCAACTCACGTGCCACCTGCAACCTTGAAGACGGGTTGTAGAGTGCTGAGCTTACGTCTTCTCCCATCCATCCTTCTTTGAGCACCCGAAGAGGACCTCGTACATTGTGCCCAAAGATCAGCTCAAACGGACTATACCCTGTAGACTCTTGCACCGTCTCTCGTACTGAGAACAGCAACAATGGTAGAGATTCATCCCAATCTGTCGGAAAGTGCATGCAAAAACTTCTCATCATTGTTTTTAATGTTTGGTGGAATCTTTCCAAGGCGCCTTGGGACTGAGGGTGATAGGCAGTGGATAAGTTGTGAATTATCCCTAACCTAGTTAATACTTCCCTAAATGCTTTGGCAGTGAAGTTAGTACCTTGATCACTTTGTATAGTTTTAGGAATGCCAAAACAAGAAATGAATTTTGTTAAAGCTTTGAGAATAGCTTTAGTATTGATACTACGCATTGGGATCGCTTCAGGATATCTGGTTACTTTATCCATAATTGTAAATAAATACTGATTTCCAGACTTTGACTTAGGTAGTGGACCTACACAATCTATAATTAAATCTGCAAAAGGTTCTCCATCAGCAGGTATGGGTTGGAGAGGTGCAGGTTTAATAGAATGTCCAGGTTTTCCAACTTGCTGACATTCTCGGCAACACCTAATATGATTCTTCACATCTTTCTTTAATGTTGGCCAATAAAATTCTTTTGTGATTCTATACAAGGTTTTTGTAATTCCTAAGTGACCTCCTGATGACGTATTATGAGCTATATTTAATATCTGAGGTCTATACTTGGTTGGAACCACTAACCTGTCGTATAATTGCCGGCCCTCTGTCTCCTTACCAGTCTCAGTGCATACCAAATAATCATTTTTAACTTCATACTTGACTGGATGACCCAAAGAGGATTTACCCATGGCTGCCTCAAAAGCGAATTTTAACGAAGGGTCCTTACGTTGTTCCTCCCGGAAGGACAGTCCCTCGGGCATGGAAACAGAGACATCTGGCAATCCTGCAACCTGGGAATAGGAAGGCTTGATCGGGGTCTGTTCACTTGATTTACGAGACTCCGGCCGGTGTGTCTCATAAAACAACGTGGCTATTCCGAGATCGGAGTCGTCCAAGGATAGGTCAACATTCTCCCCAGACAGCCCTTGGGATGTTGCCCGAGTTATGGCCAACACTGGAGAAGCATTAATCATTATAGGTTCAGGACACGAAGTAACAGTAGTAATGTTATTACCCAGTAATAACATGGCATTTTTCATGGGAAATCCTTTTGAGATACCTACAGTCAAGTACCCAGTGTAATATTTGCACTGTACATAAATTTTATGCAAAGGAACAGAATATATAGTTCCTCCATAGGCTTCCAATAAAACTGATGAATTCAAGGAAGTATTCTCTGAAAGGGGTAATATTCCTTCTCTGACAAGTGAGCAATATGCTCCAGTATCTCTAAAGGTATTTACTTTAGTTGGTTCTGAGTTTTCCTGAAGGGAAATAAGACTTTCGCAATAATAAGGGGCCATACCTTTTTCTACTTCTCTAGGGGACATGTTACTAGGGATATTAGAGATTTTCCCGATGGGTTGAGGTTTTTGGGGGCAGTTGGAACTGATATGACCTACTTTATTACACCTGAAGCAGACGACAGGCTTGCCCTTTACTCCCTGATGACGTTGCAAGTGGTGTCGTTCTGGCTGGTGCCTCTCTGGATATTGTTGTCGAGATGCTCCATAAGTAGTTTGCCTCTCCGCAGGGGGACCATATGTTGAGAAGCGTGGCTCACCAGGTGACTTGGTTGGATGTCGTAGACGCTCTCCCTCCGGCTGGCACTTCATTCTCCAATGTTGTCGATCTCTGCTCACGCCAGACTGTTGAAAAGAGAGACGGGACCGCTCGGACAAGGAGCGGTTCGTTTCGAAGGTATCAGCCAACCTGGCCGCCTCCAATGCAGTGGTTAAGTCACGATCCTGCAGAAAGACACGAACCTCTGGTCCCACAGACTCCAGCAGGTTATCAATCAGAATAAGCTGCACCAGCTCCTCAAAGTTAGAGACACCACTCGCTTTATACCAGCTGGTAAAAGCTTTGGTTTGCTGTCTCACAAAGTCCACCAGGGATTGACCAAGCTGCCGCCTGTTCAATTTGAAGGTCTTACGATATTTAGCTGGGATACATGTATATGCTCCCAACACTGTGGTCTTCACTACTTGATAATCAGAGAATTCAGCGTCAGTTAATACCGACGTAAATTCCTGTGCCTTACCCAATAATGCTGTATGAACCAACGCTGCCCAGTGCTGTTCCGGCCACCTCAAGGCTCGAGCCTGATTTTCGAAGCTTTCGAAAAATTGCTCTGGTTCGGCCTCATTGAAGCGGGGAACAAGCTGTACTGCTTTTTGTAAACTGAAATCGTTTACAGAATGCGAAAACTGCCTCCTTTCTCTTTCCCTATCAAATTCTTCCCTTGCGAATGCTCTCTGTTCCCTAGTTTGCTCAAGATTGATTTTTGCCAGCTGAAGTGCCAACGACGCTGATTCACCCTGAGACAACCCAGCTGCACTATACTGACCATTTTGCTCCGTAGGTGTATCATCTTCCTCCTGCGAGAACATAGTAGTTTTTTCCCTAGCTCCCGTAAAGGGAGGAGTTTGATGTGCCATCTCTTCTTCAATAAGTATGTCAGCAATAAGTGAACGCAGTTGCGCAGCTGTGAGAGTGCGTTTATAGGGAATGCCAATGGAACGAGCAATTTGCCAACAACGCTGTAGGGACAATTTAGGTAGGTTATGCAAAGTATATGCCGACACCAAGCGTCTGACTCGTCTAGGTGGCATAAGTTATTCGCTATGCACAGTACGAATACCCCAACGTAACACGTTAATTTGCAGAACACGCTTAGCTATGCACAGTACGATTGCAGAATACGCATACAAGCAAAGCCGACTGCACACAAGATTGACCGTAGCGAAGCGAGCACACTGAACAAGCTAGTAGCGAGCTGTTGAACGATCACACAATAGCAAGGCTGATCATAAGCAACTGACACGCAAAATTTGTAAAGCGAAGCGAAACAGCAAGCTACACAATGTTCCTGCTACAAGCTTCACCCTAAGCTCAACCGTTTCTCTAAGTCCAGCTCCCGGACAGGCTACCCATATTACAACCTAGGATTTCAAATGGCCTGTTATCCCAGGTGTAATGGGAGCAAATAAACACAGTAGAAAAAGTTTAGACTTATATTATCCTTCACCAATTATAACAGCAATATGTACACTATGTACAGTGATAAATATAGTGCACTCCACGGTAAGCAAGGCAGAAATAGAAGCCACAAGATAGCAGACCGTGCTTCAACCAGCTCTAGAGTGGGAATGACAAGGGCAGACAGGAGAGCGGTATCCACATAACCTCTGCGATTGTCAATCCCACCTTCTTATTGGCTAGAACCTGGTCACTAGTTGAACGATGGGGCCCCATCATCAACTCTTAGCAACCTGGTTCGCTGGTTGGGGGAGATAGCCTGTAAATGAGGGTGTGTCCATGCGCCGAATAAAGGTTACGTACTCTTTGCATGCCACATCTATCTACTACACGAGGGCCATTAAGACTGGTTGGTTGGTTAATGGGGTTTAAAGTCTATCTACTACACGAGGGCCATTAAGACTGGTTGGTTGGTTAATGGGGTTTAAAGTCTATCTACTACACGAGGGCCATTAAGACTGGTTGGTTGGTTAATGGGGTTTTAAGTCTATCTACTACACGAGGGTCATTAAGAGTGGTTGGCTTGTTAATGGGGTTTAAAGTCTATCTACTACACGAGGGTCATTAAGACTGGTTGGTTGGTTAATGGGGTTTAAAGTCTATCTACTACACGAGGGTCATTAAGACTGGTTGGTTGGTTAATGGGGTTTAAAGTCTATCTACTACACGAGGGCCATTAAGACTGGTTGGTTGGTTAATGGGGTTTTAAGTCTATCTACTACACGAGGGTCATTAAGAGTGGTTGGCTTGTTAATGGGGTTTAAAGTCTATCTACTACACGAGGGTCATTAAGACTGGTTGGTTGGTTAATGGGGTTTAAAGTCTATCTACTACACGAGGGTCATTAAGACTGGTTGGTTAATGGGGTTTAAAGTCTATCTACTACACGAGGGTCATTAAGACTGCTTGGTTGGTTAATGGGGTTTAAAGTCTATCTACTACACGAGGGTCATTAAGACTGGTTGGTTGGTTAATGGCGTTTAAAGCCTATCTACTACACGAGGGTCATTAAGAGTGGATGGTTGGTTAATGGGGTTTAAAGCCTATCTACTACACGAGGGTCATTAAGACTGGTTGGTTGGTTAATGGGGTTTAAAGTCTATCTACTACACGACGGTCATTAAGAATGGTTGGTTGGTTAATGGGGTTTAAAGTCTATCTACTACACGAGGGTCATTAAGACTGGTTGTTGGTTAATGGGGTTTAAAGTCTATCTACTACACAAGGGTCCTTAAGACTGGTTGGATGGTTAATGGGGTTTAAAGTCTATCTACTACACGAGGATCATTAAGACTGGTTGGTTGGTTAATGGGGTTTAAAGTCTATCTACTACACGAGGATCATTAAGACTGGTTGGTTGGTTAATGGGGTTTAAAGTCTATCTACTACACGAAGGTCATTAAGACTGGTTGGTTGGTTAATGGGGTTTAAAGTCTATCTACTACACGAGGATCATTAAGACTGGTTGGTTGGTTAATGGGGTTTAAAGTCTATCTAGTACACGAGGGTCATTAAGACTGGTTGGTTGGTTAATGGGGTTTAAAGTCTATCTACTACACCAGGGTCATTAAGACTGGTTGGTTGGTTAATGGGGTTTAAAGTCTATCTACTACACGAGGGTCATTAAGACTGGTTGGTTGGTTAATGGGGTTTAAAGTCTATCTACTACACGAGGGTCATTAAGACTGGTTGGTTGGTTAATGGGGTTTAAAGTCTATCTACTACACGAGGGTCATTAAGACTGGTTGGTTGGTTAATGGGGTTTAAAGTCTATCTGCTACACGAGGGTCATTAAGACTGGTTGGTTGGTTAATGGGGTTTAAAGTCTATCTACTACACGAGGGTCATTAAGGCTGCAGGTCACCTGTACACCACCAGTCAAGAATACTTTAATACCTAAAATACTGATTAATGTAAACTACCAGTGTATATACACTGAGATATACACCTCTCAGTGTATATACACTGAGATATACACCTCTCAGTGTATATACACTGAGATATTCACCTCTCTATATATACACTGAGATATACACTTCTCAGTGTATATACACTGAGATATACACCTCTCAGTGTATATACACTGAGATATACACCTCTCAGTGTATATACACTGAGATATACACCTCTCAGTGTATATACACTGAGATATACACCTCTCAGTGTATATACTCTAAGATATACACCTCTAAGTGTTTATACACTGAGATATACACCTCTGAGTGTATATACACTGAGATATACACCTCTCAGTGTATATACACTGAGATATACACTGCTCAGTGTATATACACTGAGATATACACCTCTCAGTGTATATACACTGAGATATACACCTCTCAGTGTATATACACTGAGATATACACCTCTCAGTGTATATACTCTAAGATATACACCTCTAAGTGTTTATACACTGAGATATACACCTCTCAGTGTATATACACTGAGATATACACCTCTCAGTGTATATACACTGAGATATACACTGCTCAGTGTATATACACTGAGATATACACCTCTCAGTGTATATACACTGAGATATACACCTCTCAGTGTATATATACTGAGATATACACCTCTCAGTGTATATATACACTGAGATATACACCTCTCAGTGTATATACACTGAGATATACACCTCTCAGTGTATATATACACTGAGATATACACTGCTCAGTGTATATACAATTTCTCTACATTAGCCTTGTTAAATCCTTTTAAAAGAATTAAAATCCATCAAAATCCTTTAAACCCCATCACAAAGGTTTTATCCCCCCTCGGCTTTGTCCCATCCCTCGGCTTTATCCCCCCTCGGCTTTATAAATCTCACTTTCGTAAAAGAAATCCTCTATAAAGGGTGTTGGAATCCCTTTCCCACTACTGGAAATCTTTATATTTCGCAGAAATCCCCTTTCTTCTTCTCCTTGTGGTGTTGAATCCTCTTTTGTCTGGGTTGTTTTAAGTCTTTAAACTCCTTTAAATCCTTTAAAAATCCTTTAAAATCTCTCTAAATCATTTCAAATCCCTTAAGATCATTTGTAATCCTTTAAAATCCTTTACAATCCCTTAAAATCTTTTGAAATCCTTTAAAATCCTTTACTCTCCTCCAAAATCCTTTACACTCCTCACTAATCCTTTAAAATACTTTACTGTCTTTCAAAATCCTTCAAAATCCTTAAAAATCCTTAAAATCCTTCAAACTTTTTCATAATCCTTCAAGAATTTTTAAAAAATCCTGCACAATCCTTCAGATACCTTTTTTATCCTTCAATATCCTTCAAAATCCTTCAAAATTCTTCAGATACCTTCTAAATCCTTCATAATCCTTCAAAATCCTTCATAACCCTTCAAGATTCTTCAAAATCCTTCAGATAACTTCGAAATCCTTCAAAATAATTTTTAAACCTTCAAGATCCTTCAAAATCCTTCAAGATCCTTCATAATACATCAAAATCTTTCAAAATCCTCCAAACCCCAGAGGCTTTATTTCCCCCTGGCTTCGTAAAAATGAAAATCCTCTATATAGAGTGTTGGAACCCCTTTCTCACTCCTGGAAGCCTTCAAATTCCCCATGAATCCCCTTTTTTCTGCTCCTCATAGGGGTGTTGAAGCCTCTTTTGTCTGGTCTGCTTTTGTTAGGTTTACCCTGTTGGACAAAAGCAGATTTAACAATATAAAATAGTTGACGCTTCGGCAGAGAGTTTTTATGACAGTTACCCCTCAGAGTGGAGGTTACTGGAGGTTTGTGGAGGTTCCTGGAGGTTTGTGGAGGTTACTGGAAGTTGACGGAGGTTTGTAGAGTTGGTGGCATGAGACACCAGCCAAGACTGAGTGAGTGGCGAAAGCTAGCTACTGACTCTCCAGTGTTTGTCATCCACCTCAAGGAACACTGGAGGTAGGTGGAGGTTTGTGGAGGATACTGGAGGTTGATGGAGGTTTGTGGAGGTTACTGGAGGTAGGTGGAGGTTTGTATAGGTTACTGGAGGTAGGTGGAGGTTTGTGGAGGTTACTGGAGGTTAATGGAGGTTTGTGGGGGTTATTGGAGGTAGGTGTAGGTTTGTGGAGGTTACTGGAGGTAGGTGGAGGTTTGTGGAGGTTACTTGAGGTTGATGGAGGTTTTGGAGGTTACTGGAGGTAGGTGGAGGTTTGTGGAGGTTATTGGAGGTTGATTGAGGTCTGTGGAGCTTACTGGAGGTATGTGGAGGTTTGTAGAGATTACTGGAGATAGGTGGAGGTTTGTGGAGGTTACTGGAGGTTGATGGAGGTTGATGGAGGTTACTGGAGGTGGGTGGAGGTTTGTGGAGGTTGCTGGAGGTTCGTGGAGGTTTGTGAAAGATACTGGAAGTAGGTGGAGGTTTGTAGAAGTTACTGGAGGTAGGTGAAGGTTTCTGGAGGTAACTGGAGGTAGGTGGAGGATTGTGGAGGTTACTGGAGGTAGGTGGAGGTTTGTGGAGGTTACTTGAGGTTGATGGAGGTTTTTGGAGGTTACTGGAGGTAGGTGGAGGTAGGTGGAGGTTTGTAGAGGTTACTGGAGGTAGGTGGAGGTTTGTGTAGGTTACTGAAGGTGGATGGAGGTTTGTGGAGGTTACTGGAGGTTCATGGAGGTTTGTGAGGTTACTGGAGGCAGCAGGAGGTTTGTAGAGTTTACTGGAGGTACGTGGAGGTTTGTGAAGGTTACTGGAGGTTGATGGAGGTTTGTGGAGGTTACTGGAGGTAGGTGGAGGTTTGTGGAGGTTGATAGAGGTTTGTGGAGGTTACTGGAGGTAGGTGGAGGTGTGTGGAGGTTACTTGAGGTTGATGGAAGTTTGTGGAGGTTACTGGAGGGTGATGGAGGTTTGTGGAGTTTACTGGAGGTAGGTGGAGGTTTGAGGAGGTTACTGGAGGTTGTTGGAGGTTCGTGGAGTTTACTGGAGGTAGGTGGAGGTTCGTGAAGGTTACTGGAGGTTGATGGAGGTTTGTGGAGGTTACTGGAGGTAGGTGCAGGTTTGTGGAGGTTACTGGAGGTTGATAGAGGTTTGTGGAGGTTACTGGAGGTAGGTGGAGGTGTGTGGAGGTTACTTGAGGTTGATGGAAGTTTGTGGAGGTTACTGGAGGTTGATGGAGGTTTGTGGAGGTCACTGGAGGTAGGTGGAGGTTTGTGGAGGTTACTGGAGGTTGATGGAGGTTTGTGGAGTTACTGGAGGTAGTTGGAGGTTTGTAGAGGTTACTGGAGGTAGGTGGAGGTTTGTGGAGGTTACTGGAGGTTGATGGAGATTTCTGGAGGTTACTGGAGGTAGATGGAGGTTTGTGAAGGTTACTGGAGGTTGATGGAGGTTTGTGGAGGTTACTGGAGGTTTGTAGAGGTTACTGGAGGTAGGTGGAGGTTTGTATAGGTTACTGGAGGTAGGTAGAAATTTTTGGAGGTTACTGGAGGTTGATGGAGGTTTGTGGAGGTTACTGGAGGTTAATGGAGGTTTGTGAGGGTTATTGGAGGTAGGTGGAGGTTTGTGGAGGTTACTGGAGGTAGGTGGAGGTTTGTGGACGTTACTTGAAGTTGATGGAGGTTTTGGAGGTTACTGGAGGTAGGTGGAGGTTTGTGGAGGTTATTGGAGGTGGATTGAGGTTTGTTGAGGTTACTGGAGGTATGTGGAGGTTTGTAGAGGTTACTGGAGGTAGATGGAGGTTTGTGGAGGTTACTGGAGGTTGATGGAGGTTTGTGGAGATTAATGGAGGTGGGTGGAGGTTTGTGGAGGTTGCTGGAGGTTCGTGGAGGTTTGTGGAAGTTACTGGAGGTAGGTGGTGGTTTGTAGAAGTTACTGGAGGTAGGTGGAGGTTTGTGGAGGTAACTGGAGGTAGGTGAAGGTTTGTGGAGGTTACTGGAAGTAGATGGAAGTTTGTGGAGGTTACTGGAGGTTGATGGAGGTTACTGGAGATAGGTGGAGGTTTGTAGAGGTTACTGGAGGTAGGTGGAGGTTTGTGCAGGTTACTGAAGGTTTATGGAGGTTTGTGCAGGTTACTGGAGGTTGATGGAGGTTTGTGAGGTTACTTGAGGCAGGTGGAGGTTTGTAGAGTTTACTGGAGGTAGGTGGAGGTTTGTGAAGGTTACTGGAGGATGATGGAGGTTTGTGGAGGTTACTGGAGGTAGGTGGAGGTTTGTGGAGGTTACTGGAGGTTGATAGAGGTTTGTGGAGGTTACTGGAGGTAGATGGAGGTGTGTGGAGGTTACTTGATGTTGATGGAAGTTCGTGGAGGTTACTGGAGGTTGATGGAGGTTTGTGGAGGTTACTGGAGGTAGTTGGAGGTTTGTAGAGGCTACTGGAGGTAGGTGGAGGTTTGTGGAGGTTACTGGAGGTTGATGGAGGTTTGTGGAGGTTACCGGAGGTAGGTGGAGGTTTGTGGAGGTTACTGGAGGTTGATGGAGGTTTGTGGAGGTTACCGGAGGTAGGTGGAGGTTTGTGGAGGTTACTGGAGGTTGATGGAGGTTTGTGGAGGTTACTAAAGGTTACTGGAGGTTTGTAGAGGTTACTGGAGGTAGGTGGAGGTTTGTAGAGGTTACTGGAGGTAGGTGGAAATTTTTGGAGGTTACTGGAGGTTGATGGAGGTTTGTGGAGGTTATTGGAGGTCGATATAGGTTTGTGGAGGTTACTGGAGGTAGGTGGAGGTGTGTGAAGGTTACTGGAGGTTGATGGAGGTTTGTGGAGGTTACTGGAAGTTGATGGAGGTTTGTGGAGCTTCCTGGAGGTTGATGGAGGTTTCTGGAGGTTACTGAAGGATTGTGGAGGTTACTAGATGTGTGTGGAGGTTACTGGAGGTTGATGGAGGTTTGTGGAGGTTACTGGAGGTTGATGGAGGTTTGTGGAGGTTATTGGAGGTAGGTGGAGGTTTGTAGAGATTACTGGAGGTACTTGGAGGTTTGTGGAGTTAGTGGAGGTTGATGGAGGTTTGTGGAGGTTACTGGAGGTAGGTGGAGGTTTGTAGAGGTTACTGGAGGTAGTTGGAGGTTTGTGGAGTTTACTGGAGGTTGATGGAGGTTTGTGGAGGTTACTGGAGGTAGGTGAAGGTTTGTGGAGGTTACTGGAGGTTGATGGAGTTTTGTGGAGGTTACTGAAGGTTACTGGAGGTTTGTAGAGGCTACTGGAGGTAGGTGGAGGTTTGTAGAGGTTACTGGAGGTAGGTGGAAATTTTTGGAGGTTACTAGAGGTTGATGGAGGTTTGTGGAGGTTACTGGAGGTCGATATAGGTTTGTGGAGGTTACTGGAGGTAGGTGGAGGTGTGTGAAGGTTACTGGAAGTTGATGGAGGTTTGTGGAGCTTACTGGAGGTTGATGGAGGTTTCTGGAGGTTACTGAAGGTTACTGGAGGTTTGTGGAGGTTACTGGAGGATTGTGGAGATTACTGGATGTGTGTGGAGGTTACTGGAGGTTGATGGAGGTTTGTGGAGGTTACTGGAGGTTGATGGAGGTTTGTGGAGGTTATTTGAGGTAGGTGGAGGTTTGTAGAGGTTACTGGAGGTAGTTGGAGGTTTGTGGAGTTACTGGAGGTTGATGGAGGTTTGTGGAGGTTACTGGAGGTAGGTGGAGGGAGGTGGAGGTTTGTGGAGGTTACTGGAGGTAGGTGGAGGTGTGTGGAAGTTACTGGAGGTTGATGGAGGTATGTGGAGGTTACTGGAGGTTTGTGGAGGTTATTGGAGGTAGGTGGAGGTTTGTGGACGTTACTGGAGGCAGGTGGAGGTTTGTTGAGGTTACTGGACGTAGGTGGAGGTTTGTAGAAATTACTGGAGGTAGGTGGAGGTTTGTGAAGGTTACTGGAGGTAGGTGGAGGTTTGTGGACGTTACTGGAGGTAGGTGGAGGTGTGTGGATATTAGTGGAGGTTTGTGGAGGTTACTGGAGGTAGCTCGAGGTTTATGGAGGTTAATGGAGGTAGGTGGAGGTTTGTGGAGGTTACTGGAGGTTGATGGAGGTTTCTGCAGGTTGCTGGAGGTTGATGGAGGTTTGTGGAGGTTACTGGAGGCAATTGGAGGTTTGCAAAGGTTACTTGAGGTAGATGGAGGGTTGTGGAGGTTGCTGGACGTAGGTGGAGGTGTGTGGTGGTTACTGGAGGTTGATGGAGGTTTGTGGAGGTTACTGGCGGCAGGTGGAGGTTTGTGGAGGTTACTGGAGGTAGGTGGAGGTTTGTGGAGGCTACTGGAGGTAGGTGGAGATTTGTAGAGGTTACTGGAGGTAGGTGGAGGTTTGTGGAGGTTAGTGGAGGTAGGTGGAGGTTTGTGGAGGTTACTGGAGGTAGGTGGAGATTTGTGGAGGTTACTGGAGGTTTGTGGAGGTTACTGGAGGTAGGTGGAGGTTTATGAAGGTTACTTTAGGTAGGTGGAGGTTACTGGAGGTAGGTGGAGGTGTGTGGAGGTTTGTGGAGGTTATTGGAGGTTGGTGGAGGTTTGTAGAGGTTGCTGGAGGTTGATGGAGGTTTGTGGAGGTTACTGGAGGTTGGTGGAGGTTGGTGGAGGTTACTGGAGGTTGATGGAGGTTTGTGGAGGTTACTGGAGGTTACTAGTGAAAGTTACTGGAGGTTACTGAAGGTTGCTGGAGGTTACTCGTGAAGGTTACTAGGTTCTAGGTTAGTGGGAGGTTCTAGGTTAGTGGGAGGTTTTAGGTTAGTGGCAGGTTCTAGGTTGGTGGGAGGTTCTAGGTTAGTGGGAGGTTCTAGGCTAGTGGGAGGTTAGTGGGAGGTTCTAGGTTAGTGGGAAGTTCTAGGTTAGTAGAAGGTTCTAGGTTAGTGAGAGGTTCTAGGTTAGTGGGAGGTTCTAGGTTAGTGGGAGGTTCTAGGTTAGTGGGAAGTTCTAGGTTAGTGGAAGGTTCTAGGTTAGTGAGAGGTTCTAGGATAGTGGGAGGTTCTAGGTTAGTGGGAGGTTCTAGGTTAGTGGGAAGTTCTAGGTTAGTAGAAGGTTCTAGATTAGTGAGAGGTTCTAGGATAGTGGGAGGTTCTAGGTTAGTGGGAAGTTCTAGGTTAGTGGAAGGTTCTAGGTTAGTGAGAGGTTCTAGGTTAGTGGGAGGTTCTAGGTTAGTGAGAGGTTCTAGGTTGGTGGGAGGTTCTAAGTTACTGGGAAGTTCTAGGTTAGTGAGAGGTTCTAGGTTAGTGGGAGGTTCTAGGTTAGTGGGAGGTTCTAGGTTAGTGGGAGGTTCTAGGTTAGTGAGAGGTTCTAGGATAGTGGGAGGTTCTAGGTTAGTGGGAGGTTCTAGGTTAGTGAGAGGTTCTAGGTTAGTGGGAAGTTCTAGGTTAGTGAGAGGTTCTAGGTTAGTGGGAGGTTCTAGGTTAGTGGGAGGTTCTAGGTTAGTGAGAGGTTCTAGGTTGGTGGGAGGTTCTAAGTTACTGGGAAGTTCTAGGTTAGTGAGAGGTTCTAGGTTAGTGGGAGGTTCTAGGTTAGTGGGAGGTTCTAGAGTAGTGGGAGGTTCTAGGTTAGTGGGAGGTTCTAGGTTAGTGGGAGGTTCTAGGTTAGTGGGAGGTTCTAGGTTAGTGGGAGGTTCTAGGATAGTGGAAGGTTCTAGGTTAGTGGGAGGTTCTAGGATAGTGGGAGGTTCTAGGATAGTGGGAGGTTCTAGGTTAGTGGGAGGTTCTAGGTTAGTGGGAGGTTCTAGGTTAGTGAGAGGTTCTAGGATAGTGGGATGTTCTAGGTTAGTGGGAGGTTCTAGGTTAGTGGGAGGTTCTAGGTTAGTGGGAGGTTCTAGGTTAGTGGGAGGTTCTAGGATAGTGGGAGGTTCTAGGTTAGTGGGAGGTTCTAGGTTAGTGGGAGGTTCTAGGTTAGTGGGAGGTTCTAGGTTAGTGGGAGGTTCTAGGTTAGTGGGAGGTTCTAGGTTAGTGGGAGGTTCTAGGTTAGTGGGAGGTTCTAGGATAGTGGGAGGTTCTAGGTTAGTGGGAGGTTCTAGGTTAGTGGGAGGTTCTAGGATAGTGGGAGGTTCTAGGTTAGTGGGAAGTTCTAGGTTAGTGGGAGGTTCTAGGTTAGTGAGAGGTTCTAGGTTAGTGGGAGGTTCTAGGTTAGTGGGAGGTTCTAGGATAGTGGGAGGTTCTAGGATAGTGGGAGGTTCTAGGTTAACGAAGGACAGGAGAAAGTTAGTGTGACCTTTTAGGACCTTAATATGACCTTTAGGAACGTTAATATGACCTTGTGGATCTAAACGACTTTGTAAAACGTTAATATTACGTGTAGGACCTTAATATGACCTTGTGCGACCTTAATGTGACCTTGTGCGACCTTAATATGACCTTGTGCGACCTTAATGTGACCTTGTGCGACCTTAATGTGACTTTGTGCGACCTTAATGTGACCTTGTGCAGCCTTAATATCACCTTGTGCGACCTTAATATGACCTTGTGCGACCTTAATGTGACCTTGTGCGACCTTAATGTGACCTTGTGCGACCTTAATGTGACCTTGTGCGACCTTAATGTGACATTGTGAGGCTTTAATGTGACCTTGTGCGACCTTAATATGACCTGGTGCGACCTTAATGTGACCATGTGCGACCTTAATATGACCTTGTGCGACCTTAATGTGACCTTGTGCGACCTTAATGTGACCTTGTGCGACCTTAATGTGACCTTTTAAGACCATGATATTAAATTATGGAACCTTAATATGACCTTTTAGGACCTTAATCTGACCTTAATGACCTTGTGGGACCTTAAGCTGACCTTTTAGGACCTTAATATGACCTCATAGGATCTTAATCTGACCGCGTGGAACCTTAATCTGACCATGTGGGACCTCTATCTGACCTTATGGGACTTTAATCTGACCTTGTGGGACCTTAATGTGGCCTTGTAGGACTTTAATCTGACCTCGTGAGACCTTAATCTGACCTTGTGGGACCTTAATCTAACCTTTTGGGACCTTAATCTGACCTTGTGGGACCTTAATCTGAACTTGTGGGACCTAATCTGACCTTGTAAGACCTTAATCTGACCATATGGGACCTTAATCTGACCTTTTGAACCTTAATCTGACCATGTGGGACCTTAATCTGACATTGTGGGACCTTAATCTGACCTTGTGGGACCTTAATCTGACCTCGTGGAACCTTAATCTGACCATGTGGGACCTTAATCTGACCTTTTGGACCTTAATCTGACCTTGTGGAACCTTAATCTGACCTCGTAAGACCTCAATCTGACCTCGTGGAACCTTAATATGACCTCGTGGGACCTTAATCTGACCTTGTGAGACCTTAATTTGACCTCGTGGAACCTCAATCTGACCTTGTGGGACCTCAATCTGTCCTCGTGGGACCTCAATCTACCTTGTGGGACCTCAATCTGACCTCGTGAGACCTAAATCTGACCTCGTGGGACGTCAATCTGACCTTATGAGACCTTAATCTGACCTCGTGGGACCTTAATCTGACCTTGTGAGACCTTAATCTGACCTCGTGGGACCTTAATCTGACCTCGTGGGAGCTCTAACATAACGTGCAACTGCACTGCAACATTGATCATTTTAATGTTGATTTCGATGAAGATTTTACATAATTTGTTCGTGTCGTTAGAAATATTTTTAGTGATATTTGATTAGAAAATGGGAATTAAGGGAGTGATTGGTGGTTGTGGTGGTAGTGGTGGTTGTGGTTGTGGTGGTGGTTGTGGTGGTGGTTGTGGTGGTAGTGGTGGTTGTGGTTGTGGTGGTAGTGGTGGTTGTGGTGGTAGTGGTGGTTGTGGTTGTGGTGGTGGTTGTGGTGGTAGTGGTGGTTGTGGTTGTGGTGGTAGTGGTGGTTGTGGTGGTTGTGGTTGTGGTGGTGGTGGTGGTTGTGGTGGTGGTTGTGGTGGTAGTGGTGGTTGTGGTTGTGGTGGTGGTTGTGGTGGTAGTGGTGGTTGTGGTTGTGGTGGTGGTTGTGGTGGTGGTTGTGGTGGTGGTTGTGGTGGTGGTTGTGGTGGTAGTGGTGGTTGTGGTGGTGGTTGTGGTGGTGGTTGTGGTGGTGGTTGTGGTGGTGGTTGTGGTGGTAGTGGTGGTTGTGGTTGTGGTGGTGGTGGTGGTTGTGGTGATGGTTGTGGTGGTAGTGGTGGTGGTTGTGGTAGAGGTGGTGGTTGTGGTAGAGGTGGTGGTTGTGGTGGTAATGATGGTTGTGGTTGTGGTGGTGGTTGTGGTGGTGGTTGTGGTGGTAGTGGTGGTTGTGGTTGTGGTGGTGGTGGTTGTGGTGGTGGTTGTGGTGGTAGTGGTGGTGGTTGTGGTAGAGGTGGTGGTTGTGGTAGAGGTGGTGGTTGTGGTAGAGGTGGTGGTTGTGGTGGTAATGATGGTTGTGGTTGTGGTGGTGGTGGTGGTTGTGGTGGTGGTTGTGGTGGTAGTGGTTGTGGTGGTGGTGGTGGTTGTGGTGGTGGTTGTGGTGGTAGTGGTGGTTGTGGTAGAGGTGGTGGTTGTGGTAGAGGTGGTGGTTGTGGTGGTAGTGGTGGTTGTGGTGGTAGTGGTGGTTGTGGTGGTAGTGGTGGTTGTGGTAGAGGTGGTGGTTGTGGTAGAGGTGGTGGTTGTGGTGATGGTTGTGGTGGTGGTTGTGGTGGTGGTTGTGGTGGTAGTGGTGGTTGTGGTGGTAGTGGTGGTTGTGGTAGAGGTGGTGGTTGTGGTGGTGGTTGTGGTGGTGGTTGTGGTGGTAGTGGTGGTGGTGGTAGAGGTGGTGGTTGTGGGGGTGGTTGTGGTGGTGGTTGTGGTGGTAGTGGTGGTTGTGGTAGAGGTGGTGGTTGTGGTAGAGGTGGTGGTTGTGGTGGTGGTTGTGATGGTGGTTGTGGTGGTAGTGGTGGTTGTGGTAGAGGTGGTGGTTGTGGTGATGGTTGTGGTGGTGGTTGTGGTGGTGGTTGTGGTGGTGGTTGTGGTGGTGGTGGTGGTGATGGTTGTGGTGGTGGTGGTGGTGGTTGTGGTAGAGGTGGTGGTTGTGGTGGTGGTTGTGGTGGTGGTGATGGTTGTGGTGGTGGTTGTGGTGGTGGTTGTGGTGGTGGTTGTGGTGGTGGTGATGGTTGTGGTGGTGGTGGTTGTGGTAGAGGTGGTGGTTGTGGTGGTGGTTGTGGTGGTGGTGGTGGTGGTTGTGGTGATGGTTGTGGTGGTGGTGGTTGTGGTAGAGGTGGTGGTTGTGGTGGTGGTTGTGGTGGTGGTGATGGTTGTGGTGATGGTTGTGGTGGTGGTGATGGTGGTGGTGGTGATGGTGGTAGTGATGGTTGTGGTAGTAATGGTGGTAGTAGTGGTGGCTGTGCTGATAGTGGTAGTGTACTGGTGGTAAAGATAGAGAGAGAGAGAAACAGCTGCTGTCACTATTTCTACTGCCACCACTACTACAACTACTGCCACTACTACTACTACTACTACCACCACCACCACTACTACTACCACCACGACCACCACTACTACTACAACTACTGCCACTACTACTACTACTACTACTACCACCACTACTACTACTACAACTACTGCCACTACTACTACTACTACTACTACCACCACTACTACTACTACAACTACTGCCACTACTACTACTACTACTACTACCACCACTACTACTACTACAACTACTGCCACTACTACTACTACTACTACCACCCCAATGGAAATAAGTCACTCTGTCTGACTTTTTTGGGTTATCCCAGGTTCTCTACACATATGTTGTGTTATCCCAGGTTATCCCAGGTTCTCTACACATATGTTGTGTTATCCCAGGTTATCCCAGGTTCTCTACACATATGCTGCTATGTTATCCCAGGTTCTCTACACATACGCTGCTATGTTATCCCAGGTTCTCTACACATATGCTGCTATGTTATCCCAGGTTCTCTACACATATGCTGCTATGTTATCCCAGGTTCTCTACACATATGCTGCTATGTTATCCCAGGTTCTCTACACATACGCTGCTATGTTATCCCAGGTTCTCTACACATATGCTGCTATGTTATCCCAGGTTCTCTACACATATGCTGCTATGTTATCCCAGGTTCTCTACACATACGCTGCTATGTTATCCCAGGTTCTCTACACATACGTTGCTATGTTATCCTAGGTTCTCTACACATATGCTGCTATGTTATCCTAGGTTCTCTACACATACGTTGCTATGTTATCCTAGGTTCTCTACACATACGTTGCTATGTTATCCTAGGTTCTCTACACATACGTTGCTATGTTATCCTAGGTTCTCTACACATACGTTGCTATGTTATCCTAGGTTCTCTACACATACGTTGCTATGTTATCCCAGGTTCTCTACACATATGCTGCTATGTTATCCCAGGTTCTCTACACATATGCTGCTATGTTATCCCAGGTTCTCTACACATATGCTGCTATGTTATCCCAGGTTCTCTACACATATACTGCTATGTTATCCCAGGTTCTCTACACATACGTTGCTATGTTATCCCAGGTTCTCTACACATATGCTGCTATGTTATCCCAGGTTCTCTACACATATGCTGCTATGTTATCCCAGGTTCTCTACACATATGCTGCTATGTTATCCCAGGTTCTCTACACATATGCTGCTATGTTATCCCAGGTTCTCTACACATATGCTGCTATGTTATCCCAGGTTCTCTACACATACGCTGCTATGTTATCCCAGGTTCTCTACACATATGCTGCTATGTTATCCCAGGTTCTCTACACATATGCTGCTATGTTATCCCAGGTTCTCTACACATATGCTGCTATGTTATCCCAGGTTCTCTACACATATGCTGCTATGTATGATAATTCTATGTAACTGTATTTGTGTATACCTGAATAAACTTACTTACTTACTTACTTACTTACCACCACTACTACTACAACTACTGCCATTACTACTACTACTACTACTACCACCACCACCACTACTACTACAACTACTGCCACTACTACTACTACCACCACCACTACTACTACAACTACTGTCACTACTACTACTACTACCACCACAACCACTGCTACAACTACTATTGTTTCCCGTCTCTCTCTCTCTCTCTCTCTCTCTCTCTCTCTCTCTCTCTCTCTCTCTCTAAATATCAGTGTTCAGTATGAACGTTCAACAGTTCCCTGCCGAAGTATTTTTCTCGTTCACTTTGATCGGTAAATTGTTGGTTAATTAGTGTCACTTAGTATCTAAGTGACCTTCACTTGAACGATATAACGTGATTATCTCTGCTAAACGAACACGTTAGTCGAGTGTGTGTGTGTGTGTGTGTGTGTGTGTGTGTGTGTGTGTGTGTGTGTGTGTGTGTGTGTGTGTGTGTGTGTGTGTGTGTGTGTGTGTGTGGTGTGTGTGTGTGTGTGTTGTGTGTGTGTGTGTTGTGTGTGTGTGTGTGTGTGTTGTGTTGTGTGTGTGTGTGTGTGTGTGTGTGTGTTGTGTGTGTGTGTGTGTGTTGTGTGTGTGTGTGTTGTGTGTGTGTGTGTGTGTTGTGTGTGTGTGTGTGTGTTGTGTGTGTGTGTGTGTGTTGTGTGTGTGTGTGTTGTGTGTGTGTGTGTGTGTGTTGTGTTGTGTGTGTGTGTGTGTGTGTGTGTGTGTGTGTGTGTTTGTGTCTGTGTGTGTGTGTGTGTGTGTGTGTGTGTGTGTGTGTGTGTGTGTGTGTGTATGTATGTGTTGTGTTGTGTGTGTGTGTGTTGTGTGTGTGTGTGTGTGTGTTGTGTTGTGTGTGTGTGTGTGTGTGTGTGTGTGTGTGTGTGTGTTGTGTGTGTGTGTGTGTGTGTGTGTGTGTGTGTGTGTGTGTGTTTTGTGTATGTGTGTTGTGTGTGTGTGTGTGTGTGTGTGTGTGTTGTGTGTGTGTGTGTGTTGTGTGTGTGTGTGTTGTGTGTGTGTGTGTGTGTGTGTTGTGTGTGTGTGTGTGTGTGTGTGTGTGTGTGTGTGTGTGTGTGTACTCACCTATTTGTACTCATCTATTTGTGGTTGCAGGGGTCGAGTCACAGCTCCTGGCCCCGCCTCTTCGCTGATTGCTATTAGGTCCTTTCTCTCCCTGCCCCATGAGCTTTATCGTACCTCGCCTTAAAACTATGTATGGTTCCCGCCTCCACTACGTCACTTTCTAGGCTATTCCATGGCCTGACTACTCTATGACTGAAGAAATACTTCCTAACATCCCTTTGATTCATCTGAGTCTTCAACTTCCAATTGTGACCTCTTGTGTCTGTGTCCCATCTCTGGAACATCCCGTCTTTGTCCACCTCGTCTATTCCACGCAGTATTTTATATGTCGTTATCATGTCTCCATTGACCCTCCTGGCCTCCAGTGTCGTCAGGCCGATTTCCCTCAACCTTTCTTCGTAGGACAATCCCCGTAACTCTGGGACTAGTCTTGTTGCAAACCTTTGCACTTTCTCTAATTTCTTGACGTGCTTGACTAGGTGTGGATTCCAAACTGGTGCTGCATACTCCAGTATGGGCCTGACGTAAATGGTATACAGAGTCTTGAACGAATCCTTACTGAGGTATCGGAACGCTATCCGTAGGTTTGCCAGGCGCCCATATGCTGCAGCAGTTATATGATTGATGTGCGCCTCGGGAGATATGCTCGGTGTTATACTCACCCCAGATCTTTTTCCTTGAGTGAGGTTTGCAGTCTTTGGCCATCTAAACTATATTGTGTCTGCGGTCTTCTTTGCCCTTCCCCAATCTTCATGACTTTGCATTTGGCAGGGTTAAATTCAAGGAGCCAGTTGCTGGACCAGGCTTGTAGCCTGTCCAGGTCTCTTTGTAGTCCTGCCTGATCCTCGTCCGATTTGATTCTTCTCATTAACTTCGCATCATCTGCAAACAAGGACACTTCTGAGTCTATCCCTTCCGTTATGTCGTTCACATATACCAAGAACAGCACAGGTCCTAGGACTGACCCCTGTGGAACCTCGCTTGTCACAGGCGCCCACTCTGACACCTCGTCGCGTACCATGACTCGTTGTTGCCTCCCTGTCAGGTATTCTCTGATCCATTGCAGTGCCTTTCCTGTTATGTGTGCCTGATCCTCTAGCTTTTGCAGTAACCTCTTGTGAGGAACTGTGTCGAAGGCCTTCTTGCAGTCCAAAAATATGCAGTCGATCCACCCCTCTATCTCTTGTCTTACTTCTGTCACCTTGTCATAAAACTCTAGTAGGTTTGTGACACAGGATTTTCCTTCCCTGAAACCGTGCTGGTTGTCAATTATACACTTGTTTCTTTCCAGGTGCTCCACCACTCTCCTCCTGATGATCTTCTCCATGACCTTGCATACTATACACGTTAGTGATACAGGTCTGTAGTTTAGTGCCTCATGTCTGTCTCCCTTTTTAAAAATTGGGACTACATTTGCCATTTTCCATACCTCGGGGAGTTGCCCAATTTCAAATGATGTGTTGAAGATCTTTGTTAATGGCTCACACAATATCTCTGCTCCCTCTTTAAGGACCCATGGAGAGATGTTGTCTGGTCCCACCGCCTTTGAGGTGTCAAGTTCGCATAGCAGCTTCTTCACCTCCTCCTTGGTTATATGTACCTCATCCAGCACTTGCTGGTGTGCCCCCCTGTTCTGATTTCCTGGAGTCCTACTGGTTTCCACTGTAAATACTTCTTTAAATCTTGTGTTGAGCTCCTGACATACCTCCCGGTCGTTTCTTGTGTGTGTGTGTGTGTGTGTGTGTGTGTGTGTGTGTGTGTGTGTGTGTGTGTGTGTGTGTGTGTGTGTGTGTGTGTGTGTGTGAGTGTGTGTGTGTGTGTTTCTTGTAGAGAAAGGGAGAGACAGTCACACATACATACATGCATATATGCATTCATACATACGTATCTGCAGACAAGCAGACAGACAGACAGACAGACAAACAGACAGTCAGACACACAGACAGGCAGTCAGTCAGACAGACAGGTAGTCAGTCAGTCAGACACACAGATAGTCAGACACACAGTAATTCAGACAGACAGGTAGTCAGTAAGGCATACAGACAGGTAGTCAGATAGACATACACACAGACAGACACACAGACAGACACACAGACAGACACACAGACAGTCAGACAGACAGAGAAACAGAATAAACACACAGCTTTCATCTCCACCACTGAGAGACAACCAGATGGGAAACAAACAGAGAGATATTCCTCACCTTGTTGACACTCTCCAGGTGTGACACACTCCAGGTGAGACACATTCCAGGTGTGACACACTCCAGGTGAGACACTCCAGGTGTGACACTCTCCAGGTGTGACACACTCCAGGTGAGACACATTCCAGGTGAGACACATTCCAGGTGTGATACACTCCAAGTGAGACACATTCCAGGTGTGACACACTCCAGGTGTGACACATTCCAGGTGTGATACACTCCAAGTGAGACACATTCCAGGTGTGACACACTCCAGGTGTGACACACTCCAGATGTGACACATTCCAGTTAGACACACTCCAGGTGTGACACATTCCAGGTGTGACACACTCCAGGTGAGACACATTCCAGGTGTGACACACTCCAGGTGTGACACACTCCAGGTGTGACACATTCCAGGTTAGACACACTCCAGGTGTGACGCATTCCAGGTGTGACACACTCAAGGTGTGACACTCCAGGTGTGACACACTCCAGGTGTGACACATTCAAGGTTAGACACACTCCAGGTGAGACACACTCCAGGTGAGACTCACTCCAGATGAGACACACTCCAGATGAGACACACTCCAGGTGTGACACATTCCAGGTTAGACACACTCCAGGTGTGACGCATTCCAGGTGTGACACACTCCAGGTGTGACACTCCAGGTGAGACACATTCCAGGTGAGACACACTCCAGATGAGACACACTCCAGGTGAGACACACTCCAGGTGAGACTCACTCCAGATGAGACACACTCCAGATGAGACACACTCCAGGTGAAACACATTCCAGGTGAGACTCACTCCAGATGAGACACACTCCAGATGAGACACACTCCAGGTGAGACACATTCCAGGTGAGACACACTCCAGGTGATACACACTCCAGGTGTGACACATTCAAGGTTAGACACACTCCAGGTGAGACACACTCCAGGTGAGACTCACTCCAGGTGAGACACACTCCAGGTGAGACACACTCCAGGTTAGGCACACTCCAGGTGATACACACTCCAGGTGAGACACATTCCAGGTGAGACACACTCCAGGTGAGACACATTCCAGGTTAGACACACTCCAGATGAAACACATTCTAGGTGAGACACACTCCAGGTGAGACACACTCCAGGTGAGACCCACTCCAGGTGAGACACACTCCAGGTGAGACACACTCCAGGTGAGACACACTCCAGGTGAGACACACTCCAGGTGAGACACACTCCAGGTGTGACACACTCCAGGTGAGACACATTCCAGGTGAGACACACACTCCAGGTGAGACACACTTCAGATGAGACACACTTATCTCTCGCCTGTCTCATTCCCTCACAATGTCTGTACGCTCGATCCTCCGTTTATATTCAAACTGCTGCTGACAGCTCTGCTATAAGGTCTTTAATGGCTTGCTTCAAGTGTGCTTGCACAAGCAAGACTGTCTCTTGTCTGTCTGTGTCTGTTTTTGCACCATTATGAAAGAAAGATACTTCTTTGGGTCTGTCTTTGCACCATTATGAAAGAAAGATACTTTTTTGGGTCTGTCTTTGCACCATTATGAAAGAAAGATACTTTTTTGGGTCTGTCTTTGCACCATTATGACAAAAAGATACTTTTTTGTCTCTGTCTTTGCGCTGTCTTGACAGAAAGATACTTTTTTGCATCTGTCTTTACACCATCATGACAAAAAGATACTTTTTTGCCTCTGTCTTTGCGCTGTCATGACAGAAAGATACTTTTTTGTATCTGTCTTTACACCATTATGACAAAAAGATACTTTTTTGCCTCTGTCTTTGCGCTGTCATGACAGAAAGATACTTTTTTGTATCTGTCTTTACACCATCATGACAAAAAGATACATTTTTGCCTCTGTCTTTGCGCTGTCATGACAGAAAAATACTTTTTTGTATCTGTCTTTTCACCATTATGACAAAAAGATACTTTTTTGTCTCTGTCTTTGCGTTGTCATGACAGAAAGATACTTTTTTGTATCTGTCTTTACACCATTATGACAAAAAGATACTTTTTTGTCTCTGCCTTTGCTCTGTCATGACAGAAATATACTTTTTAGTATCTGTCTTTTCACCATTATGACAAAAAGATACTTTTTTGGTCTCTGTCTTTGCGCTGTCATGACAGAAAGATACTTTTTTGTATCTGTCTTTACACCATTATGACAAAAAGATACTTTTTTGTCTCTGTCTTTGCGCTGTCATGACAGAAAGATACTTTTTTGTATCTGTTTTTACACCATTATGACAAAAAGATACTTTTTTGTCTCTGTCTTTGCGCTGTCATGAAAGAAAGATACTTTTTTGTATCTGTCTTTACACCATTATGACAAAAAGATACTTTTTTGTCTCTGTCTTTGCGCTGTCATGACAGAAAGATACTTTTTTGTATCTGCCTTTACACCATTATGACAAAAAGATACTTTTTTGTCTCTGTCTTTGCACTGTCATGACAGATACTTTTTTTGTATCTGTCTTTACACCATTATGAGAAAAAGATACTTTTTTGTCTCTGTTTTTGCGCTGTCATGACGGAAAGATACTCTTTTGAGTCTATCTTTGCACATCATAACAGAAAGATACTTTCTGTGTCCTTTGTACCATCATGACAGAAATATACTTTTTTGTGTCTTACTTTGCACCCTCAAGCCAAAAAGATACTTCTTTGTGTCCAACTTTGCACCTTCAATTCAAAAAGATACTTTAGTGTCTCTAACCCTGCAACATCAAGACAGAAAGATACTTTTATGCGTCTGTCTTTGGTCAATCAAGACAGAAAGATACTTCTGTGTATCTTACTTCACATCTTCAAAACAGAAAGATACTTTTTTGTGTTTATCTTTGCACCTTCAAAACAGAAAGATACTTTTGTACGTCTTAATTTGCATCACCAAGACAGAAAGATACTTCTGTTCGTCTGTCTTTACATCTTCAAGGCAGAAAGATAATTTTTGTGTCTTACTTTGCACCCTCAAGCCAAAAAGATACTTCCGTGTGTCTAACTTTGCACCTTCAAGCCGAAAAGATAATTCAGTGCATCTAACCCTGGAACATCAAGACAGAAAGATACTTCTGTATATCTATCTTTGCAGCATCAAGACGTAAAGATACTTCTGTCTATCTTCCTCAAACCAAAGGTAAAAGATACTTCTGTATATCTTCCTTCTCCCGAAGGTAAAAGATACTTCTGTCTATCTTCCTTCTACCGAAGGTAAAAGATACTTCTGTCTATCTTCCTTCTACCGAAGGTAAAAGATACTTCTGTCTATCTTCCTTCTACCGAAGGTAAAAGATACTTCTGTCTATCTTCCTTCTACCGAAGGTAAAAGATACTTCTGTCTATCTTCCTTCTACCGAAGGTAAAAGATACTTCTGTCTATCTTCCTTCTACCGAAGGTAAAAGATACTTCTGTCTATCTTCCTTCTCCCGAAGGTAAAAGATACTTCTGTCTATCTTTGCTCTATCAAGACACAAAGATACTTGAGTTATTACGAAGAGTGAATTGAAGAGGGTTGATGTCTGCAGCAACTGGATGGTGTCTGCTCTCTAGAGAGAGCAGAGGAGAGAGGAGAAAGAGAGAGAGAGAGAGAGAGAGAGAGAGAGAGAGAGAGAGAGAGAGAGAGAGAATGGATAGTCACCTCGTCCTCTCTCTCTCCTTTACTCTTTAGTACCTCATTCATAATAGCTGAAAACATTCTCTCTCTCTCTCTCTCTCTCTCTCTCTCTCTCTCTCTCTCTCTCTCTCTCTCTCTCTCTCTCTCTCTCTCTCTCTCTCTCTCTCTCTCTCTCTTTCCCACCTTTAGGAAAACAAGAAATTCAATACAGCACAAGACAATTTCTTTTATTAAATAGTCTTTCCTCTCCAGTTCTTTCCTCATTACATTTGTCTTACCACATTTCCCAATGCATAAACTCCCTTGTTTTGTCTCATTTCCCATTACTCACTTCCTCCATTTCTCCATTCGTATTTCTACAAGATACTCAGAATGCTGCCCCACATTTTCACTGGTAACTAGTGGTTGTATGTAGGTAATTTCACCTATGTTGTGCTCATCTTGCATGAAAACCAAGTGTAGTCTCGCTGGTTCATCTCCCACTCGCTCTTTTTCTCTCTCTTTCACATGTTGGCTCAGAAAATTCTTAGTTAATTCCTAGTCAGTTTACTGTGCAGTGTGTGTGTGTGTGTGTGTGTGTGTGTGTGTGTGTGTGTGTGTGTGTGTGTGTGTGTGTGTGTGTGTGTGTGTGTGTTGAGGAATGTGCACTATAGAGCTGAAAATTTCTCCAGGCTGAGGGAATGACCACCACAAATGCTTTTTCTCCAAGGTTGATGGACTGATTACATGATCAGTATTTCATTACACCTACTCCCTCTGTATTTGACTGAAGAGGCCTACTGTGTAGGCGAACAGTTACATCAATGAAGATACATAACTGTTGTACATGTATCTTAATCTGTGGGAGAGGATAGTAACTTAGACATAAAAACAGAAGTTCTGTCTGTTAAAATCTGTTGTGAGCCTCGTAGTTCAGTGGTACAGTGTTGGAGGTGGTTATTTCCCTGTTGAAGGTGGCCAGTTCTCTGTTGGAGGTGGCTAGTTCCCTGTTGAAGGTGGCCAGTTCCCTGTTGGAGGTGGCCAGTTCCCTGTTGGAGGTGGCCAGTTCCCTGTTGGAGGTGGCCAGTTCTCTGTTGGAGGTGGCCAGTTCCCTGTTGGAGGTGGCCAGTTCTCTGTTGGAGGTGGCCAGTTCCCTGTTGAAGGTGGCCAGTTCCCTATTGGAGGTGGCCAGTTCCCTGTTGGAAGTGGCCAGTCCCCGGTTGGAGGTGGCCAGTTCATTGTTGGAAGTGGCCAGTCCCCGGTTGGATGTGGCCAGTTCCCTATTGGATGTGGCCAGTCCCCGGTTGAAAGTGACCAGTCCCCGGTTGGAGGTGGCCAGCTCCCTGTTGTAAGTGGCCAGTCCCCGGTTGGATGTGGCCAGTTCCCTGTTGGAGGTGGCCAGTTCCCTGTTGGAGGTGGCCAGTCCCCGGTTGGATGAGGCCAGTTCCCTGTTGAAGGTGGCCAGTTCCCTGTTGGAAGTGGCCAGTTCCCGGTTGGATGTGGCCAGTTCCCTGTTGGAGGTGGCCAGTTCCCTGTTGGAGGTGGCCAGTCCCCGGTTGGATGAGGCCAGTTCCCTGTTGAAGGTGGCCAGTTCCCTGTTGGAAGTGGCCAGTTCCCGGTTGGATGTAGCCAGTCCCCGGTTGGAAGTGGCCAGTCCCCGGTTGGAGGTGGCTAGTTCCCTGTTGAAAGTGGCCAGTCCCCGGTTGGATGTGGCCAGTTCCCTGTTGGAGGTGGCCAGTTCCCTGTTGGAAGTGGCCAGTTCCTGGTTGAATGTGACCAGTCCCCGGTTAGAAGTGGCCAGTCCCCGGTTGGAGGTGGCCAGTTCCCTGTTGGAAGTGGCCAGTCCCCGGTTGGATGTGGCCAGTTCCCTGTTGGAGGTGGCCACTTCCCTGTTGGATGTGGCCAGCTCCCGGTTGGATGTGGCCACTTCCCTGTTGGATGTGGCCAGCTACCGGTTGAATGTGGCCAGTTCCGAGTTGGAAGTGGCCAGTCCCCGGCTGGATGTGGCCAGTTCCCTGTTGGAAGTGGCCACTCCCCGGCTGGATGTTTACCTGGAGTTTACCTGGAGAGAGCTCCGGGGGTCAACGCCCCCGCGGCCCGGTCTGTGACCAGGCCTCCTTAGGTCAGTGTCCCAGGATGCGACCCACACCAGTCGACTAACACCCAGGTACCCATTTTACTGATGGGGAACATAGACAACAGGTGGAAAGAAACACGTCCAATGTTTCTACTCTGGCTGGGAATCAAACCCAGACCCTCACCGTGTGAAGCGAGAGCGTTAACCACCAGGCCACCAGACCACCATGTGGCCAGTTCCCTATTTTCGAAAAGGGTTGTAGATACATGGAACAATAGGGTAACAGGGCTAAATCCTGGGTAACTTTAACAGATTTATTGTGAAGCTAATGCTTAGCTAGCTTCGGGAAGTGGTTAGACAAGTGGGTGTGTGGGAATGGTTATTTTTGAGAAACACCTGCCTTATATGGGCCAGTAGACCTATTACAGTGTTCCTTCATTCTTATATTATTATTGCTCTGTTAGTTCCTCCACTTTACCCATGTTACCAATTCTTCCCCTGTTCCTTCTTCCGATTTTCTCCTATAACACAAACTACATCAAATCTACGACATATATTCAGAGTATCTTTCAACTTCTTTCTGATCTTTTAAGTAGAATCCACAAAGACCTCGCCTTCCCTTCTTCATCTACCTATAATCTACCCCTATAATCTACCTTGTACATAATTACTATAGAATTTATGTCCCTTAATTCAAGGGATAACTTAAGAAACCTTTAAGAGCAGTTGTGTTGCAGAGATCTGAGCAAAGTTCACAGTTTAATTACAACAGAGTTATCCTCAAAGTCTGTTCAGTTATACCATGAATTAAGGAAAGAGACGTAACAAATACGATAATAATTATGGACGAGGTAGATTATAGGCGAAAATAGAGATATAAGGAGACAAGGGGAACTCACGCACACACAGGGCTGTGGCTCGTACGTTGGTTTGCGTGCAGCCAGAAGTAACAGCCTGGTTGATCAGGCTCTGATCCACCAGGAGGCCTGGTCACAGACAGGGCCGCGGGGGCGTTGACCCCCGGAACTCTCTCCAGGTAAACTCCAGGTAAACACATTTAAGTCAGAGTAACTCAAACGTGGTGGGCAATGTCCGTAGACTTTTTCTCCCCAGTGACTCGCTGTTCCCTAACTTATACCAGAAGTACTGACTCGAAGTCTCGTCAACATTTACCATTTCTCAGAAGTAAATATTGGATTTTCAGCCATCTCTTCACTCTTCATTTATCCAGTCGTATATACTTAGCCTCTGCTAAGTATATATGATTGGATAATGTGTTAAAAAGGTATATCTGTTGTATTTAATACCATTATATAATGCAACAGTTGGGAATTTGTACCCATTTGGGTATCTATAATGAGGAAACGTTTCGCCACACAGTGGCTTCATCAGTCTTTACAAAGGAGAATGGTGAACAACAGGGGGAGTTCGACGTAATCAGTCCCTTAGCCTTCAGTTGATGTAATCAGTACATCAATGATTATTTGTATATCTTTACTGATCAAATGTTTCGTCAGCACAGCAGGTTTCTTCAGTTGAGTACATTAGACTGATGTAACAGGAGACTAGAGACAATACAGGATGTAATATTCAGGTGGTCAGTCCCTATCTCATCCTTGACAGACCAAGCTGCAGCCTGAAGAATGGAGTCAATGTATATACACTGAGAGGTGTATATCTCAGTGTATATACACTGAGAGGTGTAAATCTCAGTGTATATACACTGAGAGGTGTATATCTCAGTGTATATACACTGAGAGGTGTATATCTCAGTGTATACACACTGAGAGGTGCATATCTCAGTGTATACACACTGAGAGGTGTATATCTCAGTGTATATACACTGAGAGGTGCATATCTCAGTGTATATACACTGAGAGGTGTATATATCAGTGTATATACACTGAGAGGTGTATATCTCAGTGTATATACACTGAGAGGTGTATATCTCAGTGTATATACATTGAGAGGTGTATATCTCAGTGTATATACACTGAGAGGTGTATATCTCAGTGTATATACACTGAGAGGTGTATATCTCAGTGTATATACACTGAGAGGTGTATATCTCAGTGTATATACACTGGTAGTTTACATTAATCAGTATTTTAGGTATTAAAGTATTCTTGACTGGTGGTGTACAGGTGACCTGCAGCCTTAATGACCCTCGTGTAGTAGATAGACTTTAAACCCCATTAACCAACCAACCAGTCTTAATGACCCTCGTGTAGTAGATAGACTTTAAACCCCATTAACCAACCAACCAGTCTTAATGACCCTCGTGTAGTAGATGGACTTTAAACCACATTAACCAACCAATCAGTCTTAATGACCCTCGTGTAGTAGATAGACTTTAAACCCCATTAACCAACCAACCAGTCTTAATGACCCTCGTGTAGTAGATAGACTTTAAACCCCATTAACCAACCAACCAGTCTTAATGACCCTCGTGTAGTAGATAGACTTTAAACCCCATTAACCAACCAACCAGTCTTAATGACCCTCGTGTAGTAGATAGACTTTAAACCCCATTAACCAACCAACCAGTCTTAATGACCCTCGTGTAGTAGAAAAACTTTAAACCCCATTAACCAACCAACCAGTCTTAATGACCCTCGTGTAGTAGAAAAACTTTAAACCTACCACAACAAACCATTTGACATATTTACATAAACAAAAATTCCCGTTTTCTATAATTCCTCTGTTAACACTCAGTTTCCCGTTTTCTGTTGCTGATATTTCACCAGTTTATATACACCTTTTCTGTGCTACAAGTCGGAGTATATTTATCTCTGTATTCTCTTTATTCCAGCCAAAAATTGACTGACGTTTATTTCATTGGTCAATTTACATAGCAATTTACATAGCAATTTACGTAGCAATTTACGTAGCAATTTACGTAGCAATTTACGTAGCAATTTACGTAGCAATTTACATAGCAATTTACGTAGCAATTTACGTAGCAATTTACGTAGCAATTTACATAGCAATTTACACAGAAAATTTTTCCTCTCAATCTGCGAAGGTTGAGTTAACTGTTTACATTTCTCTTTCCACTTCCGCCTTGAAAATTAATTTACACGAGGGTATGTACGCCAAGAACAGTATATACACTGAGAGGTGTATATCTCAGTGTATATACACTGAGAGGTGTATATCTCAGTGTATATACACTGAGAGGTGTATATCTCAGTGTATATACACTGAGAGGTGTATATCTCAGTGTATATACACTGAGAGGTGTATATCTCAGTGTATATACAATGAGAGGTGTATATCTCAGTGTATATACACTGAGAGGTGTATATCTCAGTGTATATACACTGAGAGGGGTATATCTCAGTGTATATACACTGAGAGGTGTATATCTCAGTGTATATACACTGAGAGGTGTATATCTCAGTGTATATACACTGAGAGGTGTATATCTCAGTGTATATACACTGAGAGGTGTATATCTCAGTGTATATACACTGAGAGGTGTATATCTCAGTGTATATACACTGAGAGGTGTATATCTCAGTGTATATACACTGAGAGGTGTATATCTCAGTGTATATACACTGAAGGATGTATATCTCAGTGTATATACACTGAGAGGTGTATATCTCAGTGCATATACACTGAGAGGTGTATATCTCAGTGTATATACACTGAGAGGTGTATATCTTAGTGTATATGCACTGAGAGGTGTATATCTCAGTGTATATACACTGAGAGGTGTATAACTCAGTGTATATACACTGAGAGGTGTATAACTCAGTGTATATACACTGAGAGGTGTATATCACAATGTATATACACTGAGAGGTGTATATCTCAGTGTATATACACTGAGAGGTGTATAATTCAGTGTATATACACTGAGAGATATATATCAGTGTATATACACTAAAGGGTGTATATAAAAGTGTATATACACTGAGAGGTTTATATCTGTGTATATACACTGAGAAGTGTATAACACAGTGTATATACACTGAGAGGTGTATATCTCAGTGTATATACACTGGTAGTTTACATTAATCAGTATTTTAGGTATTAAAGTATTCTTGACTGGTGGTGTACAGGTGACCTGCAGCCTTAATGACCCTCATGTAGTAGATAGACTTTAAACCCCATTAACCAACCAACCAATCTTAATGACCCTCGTGTAGTAGATAGACTTTAAACCCCATTAACCAACCAACCAGTCTTAATGACCCTCGTGTAGTAGATAGACTTTAAACCCCATTAACCAACCAACCAGTCTTAATGACCCTCGTGTAGTAGATAGATTTTAAACCCACTTAAATGTTAGCTAGTACAGTGCTAGCACTGTTGGACGGTATTTAGATCTAGTAATGACCTATTACAGCCACTCAAAGCTATTAATGGCCCAATCAGAAACAGATTACAACGTAAATAACCATTAAAAGACATTTGTAACCCTGATTGTCATTTAAAAGGTAATTGAAACACCTAACGATCCAATAAATGGCCTCAATGACCCATTTTACAGGGATTTCGAACTATTCAAGGCCATTTAGAAGACTCCTTGTGCCATTGATAATGGTCTTGTTAAAGGGCTGGACCATTAATTGCGTCTTTAAGAGGTGTTTTATTCAATGTTATTTTGGGATTATTAGGGACCATTTAAAAGGCATTAAGAACTAGTGAGAGGAACTTCAGGCTTTTGCTCACACAGTGGGATGCATTTCTAACATCTGCTGACACAGTGACAGGCACTTCTAACATCTGCTGACACAGTGAGAGGTACTTCTAACATCTGCTGACACAGTGACAGGCACTTCTAACATCTGCTGAGACAGTGACAGGCACTTCTAGCATCTGCTGACACAGTGAGAGGCTCTTCTAACATCTGCCGACACAGTGAGGGGCACTTCTAACATCTGCTGACACAGTGAGAGGCACTTCTAACATCTGCTGACACAATGACAGGCACTTCTAACATCTGCTGACACAGTGAGGGGCACTTCTAACATCTGCTGACACAGTGACAGGCACTTCTAGCATCTGCTGACACAGTGAGAGGCTCTTCTAACATCTGCCGACACAGTGAGGGGCACTTCTAACATCTGCTGACACAGTGAGAGGCACTTCTAACATCTGCTGACACAATGACAGGCACTTCTAACATCTGCTGACACAGTGAGAGGCACTTCAAACATCTGCTGACACAGTGAAAGGCACTTCTAACATCTGCTGACACAGTGAAAGGCACTTCTAACATCTGCTGACACAGTGAGAGGCACTTCTAACATCTGCTGACACAGTGAGAGGCACTTCTAACATCTGCTGACACAGTGAGAGGCACTTCTAACATCTGCTGACACAGTGAAAGGCACTTCTAACATCTGCTGACACAGTGAGAGGCACTTCTAACATCTGCTGACACAGTGAGAGGCACTTCTAACATCTGCTGACACAGTGAGAGGCACTTCTAACATCTGCTGACACAGTGAGAGGCACTTCTAACATCTGCTGACACAGTGAGAGGCACTTCTAACATCTGCTGACACAGTGAGAGGCACTTCTAACATCTGCTGACACAGTGAGAGGCACTTCTAACATCTGCTGACACAGTGAGAGGCACTTCTAACATCTGCTGACACAGTGACAGGCACTTCTAACATCTGCTGACACAGTGAGAGGCACTTCTAACATCTGCTGACACAGTGAGAGGCACTTCTAACATCTGCTGACACAGTGAGAGGCACTTCTAACATCTGCTGACACAGTGAGAGGCACTTCTAACATCTGCTGACACAGTGAGAGGCACTTCTAACATCTGCTGACACAGTGAGAGGCACTTCTAACATCTGCTGACACAGTGAGAGGCACTTCTAACATCTGCTGACACAGTGAGAGGCACTTCTAACATCTGCTGACACAGTGAGAGGCACTTCTAACATCTGCTGACACAGTGAGAGGCACTTCTAACATCTGCTGACACAGTGAGAGGCACTTCTAACATCTGCTGACACAGTGAGAGGCACTTCTAACATCTGCTGACACAGTGAGAGGCACTTCTAACATCTGCTGACACAGTGAGAGGCACTTCTAACATCTGCTGACACAGTGAGAGGCACTTCTAACATCTGCTGACACAGTGAGAGGCACTTCTAACATCTGCTGACACAGTGAGAGGCACTTCTAACATCTGCTGACACAGTGAGAGGCACTATTGACTCACTGAGAGAAAGTGACTTACTGTAAGCATTCAAGACTGAGTGGACCTACGTCAGCGTCACTGTGGGAGTGTCAGCGTCACTGTGGGAGTGTCAGCGTCACTGTGGGAGTGTCAGCGTCACTGTGGGAGTGTCAGCGTCACTGTGGGAGTGTCAGCGTCACTGTGGGAGTGTCAGCGTCACTGTGGGAGTGTCAGCGTCACTGTGGGAGTGTCAGCGTCACTGTGGGGCAGTGTCAGCGTCACTGTGGGAGTGTCAGCGTCACTGTGGGAGTGTCAGCGTCACTGTGGGGCAGTGTCAGCGTCACTGTGGGAGTGTCAGCGTCACTGTGGGGCAGTGTCAGCGTCACTGTGGGAGTGTCAGCGTCACTGTGGGAGTGTCAGCGTCACTGTGGGAGTGTCAGCGTCACTGTGGGAGTGTCAGCGTCATTGTGGAAGTGTCAGCGTCACTGTGGGAGTGTCAGCGTCACTGTGGGGCAGTGTCAGCGTCACTGTGGAAGTGTCAGCGTCACTGTGGGAGTGTCAGCGTCACTGTGGGGCAGTGTCAGCGTCACTGTGGAAGTGTCAGCGTCACTGTGGGAGTGTCAGCGTCACTGTGGGGCAGTGTCAGCGTCATTGTGGAAGTGTCAGCGTCACTGTGGGAGTGTCAGCGTCACTGTGGGGCAGTGTCAGCGTCACTGTGGAAGTGTCAGCTTCACTGTGGGAGTGTCAGCGTCACTGTGGGGCAGTGTCAGCGTCACTGTGGAAGTGTCAGCGTCACTGTGGGAGTGTCAGCGTCACTGTGGGACAGTGTCAGCGTCACTGTGGGACAGTGTCAGCGTCACTGTGAGGCAGTGTCAGCGTCACTGTGGGAGTGTCAGCGTCACTGTGGGACAGTGTCAGCGTCACTGTGGGGCAGTGTCAGCGTCACTGTGGAAGTGTCAGCGTCACTGTGGGAGTGTCAGCGTCACTGTGGGACAGTGTCAGCGCCACTGTGGGAGTGTCAGCGTCACTGTGGGACAGTGTCAGCGCCACTGTGGGAGTGTCAGCGTCACTGTGAGACAATGTCAACGTCACTGTCGGGTTGTCAGCGTCACTGTGGGAGTCTCAGCGTCAATGTGGGACAGTGCCAGCGTCACTGTGGGAGTGTCAGCGTCACTGTGAGACAGTGTCAGCGCCACTGTGGGAGTGTCAGCGTCACTGTGGGAGAGTGTCAGTGTCACTGTGGGAGTGTCAGCGTCACTGTGGGACAGTGTCAGCGCCACTGTAGGAGAGTGTCAGCGTCACTGTGGGACAGTGTCAGCGTCACTGTGGGAGTGTCAGCGTCACTGTAGGACAGTGTCAGCGTCACTGTGGGACAGTGTCAGTGTCACTGTGGGAGTGTCAGCGTCACTGTGGGAGTGTCAGCGTCACTGTGGGACAGTGCCAGCGTCACTGTGGGAGTGTCAGCGTCACTGTGGGAGTGTCAGCGTCACTGTGGGACAGTGTCAGCGTCACTGTGGGAGTGTCAGCGTCACTGTGGGACAGTGTCAGCGTCACACTGGGACTGTCAGCGTCACTGTGAGACAGTGTCAACGTCACTGTGGGGTTGTCAGCGTAACTGTGGGAGTGTCAGCGTCACTGTGGGACAGTGTCAGCGTCACTGTGGGAGTGTCAGCATCACTGTGGGACAGTGTCAGCGTCACTATGGGACAGTGTCAGCGTCACTGTGGGAGTGTCAGCTTCACTGTGAAAAGTGTCAGCGCCACTGTGTGAGTGTCAGCGTCACTTTGAGACAGCGTCAACGTCACTGTGGGGTTGTCAGCGTCACTGTGGGAGTGTCAGCGTCACTGTGGGAGTGTCAGCGTCACTGTGGGACAGTGTCAGCGTCACTGTGGTAGTGTCAGTGTCACTGTGAGACAGTGTCAACGTCATTGTGGGGTTGTCAGCGTCACTGTGGGAGTGTCAGCGTCACTGTGAGACAGTGTCAACGTCACTGTGGGAGTGTCAGCGTCACTGTGAGACAGTGTCAACGTCACTGTGGGGTTGTCAGCGTCACTGTGGGAGTGTCAGCGCCACTGTGGGACAGTATCAGTGTCACTCTGGGACTGTCAGCGTCACTGTGAGACAGTGTCAGTGTCACTGTGGGAGAGTGTCAGCGTCACTGTGGGAGTGTCAGCGTCACTGTGGGACAGTGCCAGTGTCACTGTAGGACAGTGTCAGCGTCACTGCAGGACAGTGTCAGCGTCACTGTGAGACAGTGTCAGCGTCACTGTGGGACAGTGTCAGCGTCACTGTGGGAGTGTCAGTGTCACTGTGGGAGAGTGCCAGCGTCACTGTGGGACAGTGTCAGCTTCACTGTGGGACAGTGTCAGCGTCAATGTGGGAGTGTCAGCGTCACTGTGGGAGAGTGTCAGCGCCACTGTGGGAGCGCCTGCGTCACTGTGAGACAGTGTCAACGTCACTGTGGGGTTGTCAGCGTCACTGTGGGAGTGTCAGCGTCAATGTGGGAGAGTGTCAGCGTCACTGTGGGAGTGTCAGCGTCACTGTGAGACAGTGTCAACGTCACTGTGGGGTTGTCAGCGTCACTGTGGGAGTGTCAGCGTCACTGTAGGACAGCGTCAGCGTCACTGTGAGACAGTGTCAGCGTCACTGTGGGACAGAGTCAGCGTCACTGTTGGACAGTGTCAGCGTCACTGTGGAAGTGTCAGCGTCACTGTGGGATAGTGTCAGCGTCACTGTGGGAGTGTCAGCGTCACTGTGGGACAATGTCAGCGTCACTGTGGGAGTGTCAGCGTCGCTGGGGGACAGTGTCAGCGCCACTGTGGGAGTGTCAGCGTCACTGTGGGACAATGTCAGCGTCACTGTGGGAGTGTCAGCGTCGCTGGGGGACAGTGTCAGCGCCACTGTGGGAGTGTCAGCGTCACTGTGAGACAGTGTCAACGTCACTGTGGGGTTGTCAGCGTCACTGTGGGAATGTCAACGTCACTGTGGGACAGTGTCAGCGTCACTTCACTATGGGAGTGTCAGCGTCACTGTGGGACAGTGTCAGCGTCACTGGCGTCATGGTGACGCTGTTACACCACCGTAACACAGTTCTTTACAATGTTACGTGTGGAATTGTTACAAGAATTAAGGGTACTGGGACCCAGTGGGATCTCTGGCCCAGGAGCTGTAGCTGTGTGTGCAGGGGGGTATATAGCTTACACAATAAACATATAAGATTTCAACACCGCCTCCAACACTACCTCCAACACCGCCTCCAACACTACCTCCAACACCGCCTCCAAAACTACCTCCAACACCGCCTCCAACACTTCCTCTAACACCGCCTCCAACACCGCCTCAAACATTACCTCCAACTCTACCTCCAACACTACCTCCAACACTACCTCCAACACTACCTTCAACACTACCTCCACCACTACCTTCAACACTACCTCCAACACTACCTCCAACACTATCTTCAACACACTACGACTTCAACACTACCTCCAAACACTCCAACACTCTTCAACACTATCTCCAACACTACCTTCAACACTACCTCCACCACTTCCTTCAACACTACCTCCAACACTACCTCCAACACTATCTTCAACACTACCTTTACGACTACCTTCAACACTACCTCCAACACTACCTTCAACACTACCTCCAACACTACCTTCAACACTACCTCCACCACTACCTTCAACACTACCTCCAACACTACCTCCAACACTATCTTCAACACTACCTTTACGACTACCTTCAACACTACCTCCAACACTACCTTCAACACTACCTCCAACACTACCTTCAACACTACCTCCAACACTACCTTCAACACTACCTCCAACACTACCTTCAACACTACCTCCACCACTACTTTCAACACTACCTCCAACACTACCTCCAACACTACCTCCAACACTACCTCCAACACTGCCTTCAACACTACCTCCACCACTACCTTCAACACTACCTCCAACACTACCTCCAACACTACCTCCAACACTATCTTCAACACTACCTTTACGACTACCTTCAACACTACCTCCAACACTACCTTCAACACTACCTCCAACACTACCTTCAACACTACCTCCACCACTACTTTCAACACTACCTCCAACACTACCTCCAACACTACCTCCAACACTACCTCCAACACTACCTTCAACACTACCTCCACCACTACCTTCAACACTACCTCCAACACTACCTCCAACACTACCTCCAACACTGCCTTCAACACTACCTCCACCACTACCTTCAACACTACCTCCAACACTACCTCCAACACTACCTCCAACACTACCTCCAACTCTACCTCCAACACTACCTCCAACACTACCTTCAACACTACCTCCACCACTACCTTCAACACTACCTCCAACACCGCCTCCAACACTACCTCCACCACTACCTTCAACACTACCTCCAACACCGCCTCCAACACTACCTCCACCACTACCTTCAACACTACCTCCAACACCGCCTCCAACACTACCTTCAACACTACCTCCACCACTACCTTCAACACTACCTCCAACACCGCCTCCAACACTACCTCCACCACTACCTTCAACACTACCTCCAACACTACCTCCAACACTACCTCCAACACTACCTCCAACACTGCCTTCAACACTACCTCCACCACTACCTTCAACACTACCTCCAACACTACCTCCAACACTACCTTCAACACTACCTCCACGACTACCTTCAGCACTACCTCCAACACTACCTTCAACACTACCTCCAACACTACCTTCAACACTACCTCCACCACTACTTTCAACACTACCTCCAACACTACCTCCAACACTACCTCCAACTCTACCTCCAACACTACCTCCAACACTACCTTCAACACTACCTCCACCACTACCTTCAACACTACCTCCAACACCGCCTCCAACACTACCTCCACCACTACCTTCAACACTACCTCCAACACCGCCTCCAGCACTACCTCCAACACTACCTCCAACACTACCTTCAATACTACCTCCAGCATCGCCTCCAACACTATCTCCAACACTACCTCCAACACCCCCACCAACACTGCCTCCACCATTACCTTCAAAGCTTCCTCCAATACTGTCTACAACACTATCCCTAAAACACCTCCAACACTCCCTCCAACACTACCTCCAACACTACCTACAGCACTACCTACAATACTACCTCCAACACTACCCACAACACTTCCTCCAACACTACCTACAACAGTACCTCCAACACTACCTCCAACACTACCTCCAACACTACCTCCAACACTCCCTCCAATGCTACCTCCAACACTACCTACAGCAATACCTACAATACTACCTCCAACACTACCCACAACACTTCCTCCAACACTACCTAAAACAGTACCTCCAACACTACCTCCAACACAACCTACAACTATACCTCCAACACTATCTACAACAGTACCTACAACACTGCCTCCACCACTACCACCTACACTACTACAACACTACCTACAATGCTACCTCCAACACTGCCTCCAACACAACCTACAACTATACCTCCAACACTATCTACAACAGTACCTACAACACTGCCTCCACCACTACCACCTACACTACTACAACACTACCTACAATGCTACCTCCAACACTGCCTCCAACACAACCTACAACTATACCTCCAACACTACCTACAACAATACCTACAGCACTATCTCTAACACAACCTACAACAATACCTCCAACACTATCTACAACACTACTTACAACACTACCTCCAACAATACCTACAGCACTATCTCCAACACAACCTACAACATTACCTCCAACACTACCTACAACACTGCCTAAAACACTACCTACAGCACTACCTGCAACACTACCTCCAACACGACCTCCAACACTACCTCCAGCACTACCTACAACACTACCTACAACACTACCTCCAACTCTACCTCCAACACTATCTCCAACACTACCTCCAATACTACCTCCAACACGATCTCCAACACTACCTTCAACACTATCTCCAACACTTCCTACAACACTACCTCCAACACTATATCCAACACTACCTACAACACTACCTACAACACTACTTCCAACACTACCTCCAACACTATCTCCAACACTACCTCCAACACTACCTCCAACACTATCTCCAACACTACCTTCAACAATATCTCCAACACTACCTACAACACTACCTCCAACACTATATCCAACACTACCTACAATACTATCTGAAAACACTACCTCCAGCACTACCTCCAACACTACCTACAACACTACCTACAACACTACCTCCAACACTACCTCTAACACTATCTCCAACACTACCTCCAACACTACCTCCAATACTACCTCCAACACTGCCTCCAGCACTATCTCCAACACTACCTACAACGCAACCTACAACACTACCTCCATCACTACCTCCAACACTATCTCCAACACTACCTACAACACTACCTCCAACGCTACTTC
>NC_091390.1:877755-885255 GCF_038502225.1 Cherax quadricarinatus
TAGTACCTCCCTGGGTGACTATCCACCAACATATGACAGGAGGATAGTACCTCCCTGGATGACTATCCACCAACATATGACAGGAGGATAGTACCTCCCTGGGTGACTATCCACCAACATATGACAGGAGGATAGTACCTCCCTGGGTGACTATCCACCAACATGACAGGAGGATAGTACCTCCCTGGATGACTATCCACCAACATGACAGGAGGATAGTACCTCCCTGGATGACTATCCACCAACATGACAGGAGGATAGTACCTCCCTGGATGACTATCCACCAACATATGACAGGAGGATAGTACCTCCCAGGATGACTATCCACCAACATATGACAGGAGGATAGTACCTCCCTGGATGACTATCCACCAACATATGACAGGATAGTCATCTATATTATTTAGCAAGTATAAATCCCAGGATTTCCCATGTAATCCCTAATCAAGATTAAGGATTACATTAGACAGAATATAAAATTCGTCTCCTGGACAAAACTCAAGCTATATTTATAGTACAATGTCAAAAATTTTTTTTTTAATTTTCCTGTGACATTCTGGGCGGAGAAAATCATGTTAATTAAGAATGGTTGGGATTAAGGTGTGTGAGGTGATGACATGTCTTTCATGTCGACCAGAGGTAATTATCTGACATGAAAGGGCTCCACACATACATACAGACAGACAGACACACACACACACACACACACACACACACACACACACACACACACACACATTTTCCTGGGCTGCAGGAAGGTCTTCGACACAGTTCCTCACAAGAGATTAGTGCAGAAACTAGAGGATCAGGTGTGTATAACAGGAAGGGCACTGCAATGGATCAGAGAATACCTGACAGGGAGGCAGCAACGTGTCATGCTACGTGATGAGGTATCACAGTGGGCACCTGTGACGAGCGGGGTCCCACAGGGGTCAGTCCTAGGACCAGTGATATTTTTGGTATATGTGAACGACATGATGGAAGGGTTAGACTCAGAAGTGTCCCTGTTTGCAGATGATGTGAAGTTGATGAGGAGAATTAAATCAGATGAGGATCATGCAGGACTACAAAGAGACCTGGACAGACTGGACACCTGGTCCAGCAACTGACTTCTCGAATTTAACCCCGCCAAGTGCAAAGTCACGATGATTGGGGAAGGGCAAAGAAGACCGCAGACGCAATACAGACTAGGTGACAAAAGACTGCAAACCTCACTCAAGGAGAAAGACCTTGGGGTGAGTATAATACCGAGCACATCTCCTGAGGCAGACATCAACCAGATAACTGCTGCGGCACATGGGCGCCTTGCAAACCTGAGAATAGCGTTCCGATACCTCAGTATGGAATCGCTCAAGACACTGTACACCGTGTACGTCAGGCCCATACTGGAGTATGCAGCACCAGTTTGGATCCCACACCTGGTCAAGCAATTAGAGAAAGTGCAAAGGTTTGCAACAAGGCTAGTCCCAGAGCTAAGGGTAATGTCCTATGAAGAAAGGTTGAGGGAAATCGAACTGACGACATTGGAGGACAGAAGGGTCAAAGGAAACATGATAACGACATATAAAATACTACGTGGAAAAGACAAGGTGGACAGAGACAGGTGAGAGGGTCCCTGCCCTCCCCTGGTCCCAAGGACCTCCCCAGTGGTAGGTGAAGGGGCCCCTGCCCTCCCCTGGTCCCAAGGACCTCCCCAGTGGTAGGTGAAGGGGTCCCTGCCCTCCCATGGTCCCAAGGACCTCCCCAGTGGAAGTTGAAGTGGTCCCTGCCCTCCCCTGGTCCCATGGGCCTCTCCAGTGGTAGGTGAAGAGGTCCCTGCCCTCCCCTGGTCCCAAGGACCTCCCCAGTGGTAGGTGAAGAGGTCCCTGCCCTCCCCTGGTCCCAAGGAACTCCCCAGTGGTAGGTGAAGGGGTCCCTGCCCTCCCTTGGTCCCAAGGACCTCCCCAGTGGTAGGTGAAGGGGTCCCTGCCCTCCCCTGGTCCCAAGGACCTCCCCAGTGGTAGGTGAAGGGGTCCCTGCTCTCCCCTGGTCCCAAGGACCTCCCCAGTGGTAGGTGAAGAGGTCCCTGCCCTCCCCTGGTCCCAAGGACCTCCCCAGTGGTAGGTGAAGGGGTCCCTGCCCTCTCCTGGTCCCAAGGACCTCTCCAGTGGTAGGTGAAGGAGTCCCTGCCCTCCCCTGGTCCCAAGGACCTCCCCAGTGGTAGGTGAAGGGGTCCCTGCCCTCCCCTGGTCCCAAGGACCTCCCCAGTGGTAGGTGAAGGGGTCCCTGCCCTCCCCTGGTCCCAAGGACCTCCCTAGTGGTAGGTGAAGAGGTTCCTGCCCTCCCCTGGTCCCAAGGACCTCCCCAGTGGTAGGTGAAGGGGTCCCTTCCCTCCCCTGGTCCCAAGGACCTTCCCAGTGGTAGGTGAAGGGGTCCCTGCCCTCCCTTGGTCCCAAGGACCTCCCCAGTGGTAGGTGAACCGGTCCCTGCCCTCCCCTGGTCCCAAGGACCTCCCCAGTGGTAGGTGAAGGGGTCCCTGCCTTCCCCTGGTCCCAAGGACCTCCCCAGTGGTAGGTGAAGGGGTCCCTGCCCTCCCCTGGTCCCAAGGACCTCCCCAGTGGTAGGTGAAGGGGTCCCTGCCCTCCCCTGGTCCCAAGGACATCTCCAGTAGTAAGTGAAGGGGTCCCTGCCCTCCCCTGGTCCCAAGGACCTCCCCAGTGGTAGGTGAAGGGGTCCCTACCTTCCTCTGGTCCCAAGGACCTCCCCAGTGGTAGGTGAAGGGGTCCCTGCCCTCCCCTGGTCCCAAGGACATCCCCAGTGGTAGGTGAAGGGGTCCCTGCCCTCCCCTGGTCCCAAGACCTCCCCAGTGGTAGGTGAAGGGGTCCCTGCCCTCCCCTGGTCCCAAGGACCTCCCCAGTGGTAGGTGAAGGGGTCCCTGCCCTCCCCTGGTCCCAAGACCTCCCCAGTGGTAGGTGAAGGGGTCCCTGCCCTCCCCTGGTCCCAAGGACCTCCCCAGTGGTAAGTGAAGGGGTCCCTGCCCTCCCCTGGTCCCAAGGACCTCCCCAGTGGTAGGTGAAGGGGTCCCTACCTTCCTCTGGTCCCAAGGACCTCCCCAGTGGTAGGTGAAGGGGTCCCTGCCCTCCCCTGGTCCCAAGGACATCCCCAGTGGTAGGTGAAGGGGTCCCAGCCCTCCCCTGGTCCCAAGACCTCCCCAGTGGTAGGTGAAGGGGTCCCTGCCCTCCCCTGGTCCCAAGACCTCCCCAGTGGTAGGTGAAGGGGTCCCTGCCCTCCCCTGGTCCCAAGGACCTCCCCAGTGGTAGGTGAAGGGGTCCCTGCCCTCCCCTGGTCCCAAGGACCTCGCTGGAGGAGGGTCCTTCATAGTACTTCCGTAAATGGATGTTGCATCTTTGCTCTAGTTCATCTCCTGACGAGTGATGCTCAATACAACTCAGTTAAGTCACTTTCCTGAAGGTTGATGGTGATGGTGATGGTGGTGAAGATGATGGTGATGGTGAAGATGATGGTGAAGATGATGGTGATGGTGAAGATGATGGTGGTGGTGGTGATGGTGGTGGTGGTGAAGATGATGATGGTGGTGAAGATGATGGTGGTGGTGAAGATGATGGTGATGGTGATGATGGTGGTGGTGAAGATGATGGTGGTGGTGAAGATGATGGTGGTGGTGAAGATGATGGTGGTGGTGAAGATGGTGGTGGTGAAGATGATGGTGGTGGTGAAGATGATGGTGGTGGTGAAGATGATGGTGATGGTGAAGATGATGGTGGTGATGATGATAGTGGTGGTGATGATGATGGTGGTGGTGATGATGATGGTGGTGGTGAAGATGTGGTGGTGAAGATGATGGTGATGGTGATGATCATGGTGATGGTGAAGATGATGGTGGTGAAGATGATGGTGGTGGTGAAGATGATGGTGGTGGTGATGATGATGGTGGTGAAGATGATGGTGGTGGTGAAGATGATGGTGGTGGTGAAGATGATGGTGGTGGTGAAGATGATGGTGGTGGTGAAGATGATGGTGGTGGTGAAGATGATGGTGGTGGTGAAGATGATGGTGGTGGTGAAGATGGTGGTGGTGAAGATGATGGTGGTGGTGAAGATGATGGTGGTGGTGAAGATGATGGTGGTGGTGAAGATGATGGTGGTGGTGATGATTATTACAACCTAGGATTTCAAATGGCCTGTTATCCCAGGTGTAATGGGAGCAAATAAACACAGTAGAAAAAGTTTAGACTTATATTATCCTTCACCAATTATAACAGCAATATGTACACTATGTACAGTGATAAATATAGTGCACTCCACGGTAAGCAAGGCAGAAATAGAAGCCACAAGATAGCAGACCGTGCTTCAACCAGCTCTAGAGTGGGAATGACAAGGGCAGACAGGAGAGCGGTATCCACATAACCTCTGCGATTGCCAATCCCACCTTCTTATTGGCTAGAACCTGGTCACTAGTTGAACGATGGGGCCCCATCATCAACTCTTAGCAACCTGGTTCGCTGGTTGGGGGAGATAGCCTGTAAATGAGGGTGTGTCCATGCGCCGAATAAAGGTTACGTACTCTTTGCATGCCACACCCCCACCCCCGAGAAGGCTCAGGATTAGGCTGCCACCTCCCAGTGGTAACCGTGCCGCCATGGCACGAAATAATGGGACCGCCTATCCTCTCCACCATCCAACTCTTAGATAGAGCTCAGCTTTCCTAGTGACCAAAAGCCAAACCCTAAACTCAGAGTGAGACAGCAGTCAGATAGGCCAACATAGGTCCAAGATACAAGCGGACGGTAGCCCGTATCCCCTCACTAAAAAAAACCCCCACATCAGGGGATAAAAAAAAAGAGCTTGAAAGGGGGGTTACCACAAATACATCCTAACCTAAATAAAATATTAAACTAGACTCTTGACAAAGAGTCTGCCAACACATTTTCTTTGCCGGCAATATATTTTATTTTTAGGTTGTAGGGCTGCAGCCTGAGCGTCCAACGCATAAGCCTTGTGTTGTGATTCTTCATGGCTTGGAGATAGACTAACGGGTTGTGATCACTGTAGACTGTGACCACCTGCGATGTCTGGCCCACATAAACATCGAAATGCTCCAAAGCCAATACCAGCGCGAGGGCTTCTTTTTCAATGGTAGAGTAAGCTCTCTGATGTGGCTGGAACTTAGCTGAAAAGTATGCGATTGGCTGCAGCTCCTTGTTCCCGATTTGTAATAGTACCGCCCCAACCCCAGACTCACAAGCATCAACCTGTAATGAAAAAGGTTTGGAGAAGTCTGGAGATAGGAGAATGGGTGCAGAGCACAATAATCTTTTTGCTTTATTAAAAGCAGTGTTACAATCTGAAGTCCAAATAAAGGGAACTTTATGACTGGTAAGAGAGGTAAGAGGGGCTACAATATCTGAGAAATTCTTACAGAATCTTCTGTAAAATCCTATCATGCCTAGGAAACGTTGAAGAGATTTCCTATCATGAGGAACTGGATAATCTTTAATCGAAAGAACTTTAGCAAGTTTAGGTGCAACATTACCACTACCTACTTCATGGCCTAGAAAAGTGATAGTGGCCTGGCCAAAGGAAGATTTAGATAAATTAACTGTTAATTGGGAATTCTTAAAGGTCTCAAACAGAGCTTTAAGTCTAAGTAGGTGTTGATCCCAAGTATCAGACACCACAACAATATCATCTAGGTATGCTGCCGTGCCTTCAAGTCCTTTAATAGCCTGATGGACGAGTTTCTGGAATGAAGAGGGGGAATTTTTCATTCCGAAGGGGGTAACTGTATACTGATAATGACCTCCTGGAATCACGAAGGCAGAGATTTCCTTCGCCTTATCTGTCAAAGGTACCTGATAGTAACCTTTAAGGAGATCTAATTTGGACACAAAAGTAGCCTTACCCACAAAGTCAATTACGTCATCCAGACGAGGAAGAGGGTAAGCATCTGTGATTGTGACCTCGTTCACTTTACGGTAGTCTGTGCACATACGAAACCCTCCATCAGCCTTTTTTACTAGGATGCACGGTGAAGCCCATGGACTAGATGACTCCTCCACTAAACCATGTTCTAACAAGAAGTCTACTTCCTGCTGAAGTAGCCTTTGCTTTTCAGGATTAGCTCTGTAGGGGGAGAGTTTAATTGGTTTAGATTTTCCCACATCTACATCATGGTAACCTAACGTACATTTTTTCGGCACATCCGAAAAAATATTAGGATATGACTGTAGAAGCTCAGTTAAATTGGTTGCTTGTATTTCAGATAATCCATCCATTAACGGGCTAGGATCCTTGAGGAGGATAGAATTTGAAAGTTTAGTATTAATTTCAGAGATAGAGTGCAAAGAGTCAGAGTTGTCCTCAGAGGTAGAGGACAGAGTCATTACTGGGACTTTATCTGGTGTATGAAAGGCCTTGATTTGATTAATGTGGTAAGTTTTTGTTTTTGAGATCTTATCAATGGGAGCTACCACATAATTTAAATCAGATAATCTACTTACTATCTGCATAGGTCCCGTAAATCTAGCTTTCAAGGTGTGGCCAGGTATAGGTTCCTGCACCAACACCTTGTCTCCTGGATGGAAGGAGCGGAATTGTGCACTTTTGTCATACCTCTGTTTCATCTTACTTTGAGCTATCTTTAGGTTAGCCGTGGCTAACTCACGTGCCACCTGCAACCTTGAAGACGGGTTGTAGAGTGCTGAGCTTACGTCTTCTCCCATCCATCCTTCTTTGAGCACCCGAAGAGGACCTCGTACATTGTGCCCAAAGATCAGCTCAAACGGACTATACCCTGTAGACTCTTGCACCGTCTCTCGTACTGAGAACAGCAACAACGGTAGAGATTCATCCCAATCTGTCGGAAAGTGCATGCAAAAACTTCTCATCATTGTTTTTAATGTTTGGTGGAATCTTTCCAAGGCGCCTTGGGACTGAGGGTGATAGGCAGTGGATAAGTTGTGAATTATCCCTAACCTAGTTAATACTTCCCTAAATGCTTTGGCAGTGAAGTTAGTACCTTGATCACTTTGTATAGTTTTAGGAATGCCAAAACAAGAAATGAATTTTGTTAAAGCTTTGAGAATAGCTTTAGTATTGATACTACGCATTGGGATCGCTTCAGGATATCTGGTTACTTTATCCATAATTGTAAATAAATACTGATTTCCAGACTTTGACTTAGGTAGTGGACCTACACAATCTATAATTAAATCTGCAAAAGGTTCTCCATCAGCAGGTATGGGTTGGAGAGGTGCAGGTTTAATGGAATGTCCAGGTTTTCCAACTTGCTGACATTCTCGGCAACACCTAATATGATTCTTCACATCTTTCTTTAATTTTGGCCAATAAAATTCTTTTGTGATTCTATACAAGGTTTTTGTAATTCCTAAGTGACCTCCTGATGACGTATTATGAGCTATATTTAATATCTGAGGTCTATACTTGGTTGGAACCACTAACCTGTCGTATAATTGCCGGCCCTCTTTCTCCTTACCAGTCT
>NC_091390.1:892755-897755 GCF_038502225.1 Cherax quadricarinatus
GACTCCAGGTAGACTCCAGGTATATTCCAGGTAGACTTCAGGTATACTCCACGTAGACTCCAGGTATACTCCAGGTATACTCCAGGTATACTCCAGGTATACTCCAGGTATACTCTAGGTATACTCCAGGTATACTCTAGGTATACTCCAGGTAAGGAGAAATCTGTCGCAAAACGGACACACGCATATAATACAGTGTCAAGTTCATAGACCCGATTTCTGAAATCGGGTCCAGTAAATGGTCAGAGACCGTCTTCAGTAGATGGTCAGAGACCGTCTTCAGTAAATGGACAGAGACCGTCTTCAGTAAATGGTCAGAGACCGTCGTCAGTAGATGGTCAGAGACCGTCTTCAGTAGATGGTCAGAGACCGTCTTCAGTAGATGGTCAGAGACCGTCTTCAGTAAATTGTCAGAGGCCGTCTTCAGTAGATGGTCAGAGACCGTCTTCAGTAAATTGTCAGAGGCCGTCTTCAGTAGATGGTCAGAGACCGTCTTCAGTAGATTGTCAGAGGCCGTCTTCAGTAGATGGTCAGAGACCGTCTTCAGTAGATTGTCAGAGACCGTCTTCAGAAGATGGTCAGAGACCGTCTTCAGTAGATGGTCAGAGACCGTCTTCAGTAGATGGTCAGAGACCGTCTTCAGTAGATGGTCAGAGATCGTCTTCAGTAGATGGTCAGAGACCGTCTTCAGTAGATGGTCAGACTCCGTCTTCAGTAGATGGTCAGAGACCGTCTTCAGTAGATGGTCAGAGACCGTCTTCAGTAGATGGTCAGAGACCGTCTTCAGTAGATGGTCAGAGACCGTCTTCAGTAGAAGGTCAGAGACGGTCTTCAGTAGATGGTCAGACACCGTCTTCAGTAGATGGTCAGAGACCGTCTTCAGTAGATGGTCAGAGACCGTCTTCAGTAGATGGTAAGAGACCGTCTTCAGTAGATGGTCAGAGACCGTCTTCAGTAGATGGTCAGAGACTGTCTTCAGGAGATGGTCAGAGACCGTCTTCAGTAGATGGTCAGAGACCGTCTTCAGTAGATGGTCAGAGACCGTCTTCAGTAAATGGTCAGAGACCGTCGTCAGTAGATGGTCAGAGACCGTCTTCAGTAGATGGTCAGAGACCGTCTTCAGTAGATGGTCAGAGACCGTCTTCAGTAAATTGTCAGAGGCCGTCTTCAGTAGATGGTCAGAGACCGTCTTCAGTAGATGGTCAGAGACCGTCTTCGGTAGATGGTCAGAGACCGTCTTCAGAAGATGGTCAGAGACTGTCTTCAGTAGATGGTCAGAGACTGTCTTCAGGAGATGGTCAGAGACCGTCTTCAGTAGATGGTCAGAGACTGTCTTCAGGAGATGGTCAGAGACCGTCTTCAGTAGATGGTAAGAGACCGTCTTCAGTAGATGGTCAGAGACCGTCTTCAGTAGATGGTCAGAGACTGTCTTCAGGAGATGGTCAGAGACCGTCTTCAGTAGATGGTCAGAGACCGTCTTCAGTAGATGGTCAGAGACTGTCTTCAGTAGATGGTCAGAGACCGTCTTCAGTAGATGGTCAGAGACCGTCTTCAGTAGATGGTCAGAGACCGTCTTCAGTAGATGGTCAGAGACCGTCTTCAGTAGATGGTCAGAGACCGTCTTCAGTAGATGGTCAGAGACCGTCTTCAGGAGATGGTCAGACTCCGTCTTCAGTAGATGGTCAGAGACCGTCTTCAGTAGATGGTCAGAGACCGTCTTCAGTAGATGGTCAGAGACCGTCTTCAGTAGATGGTCAGAGACCGTCTTCAGTAGATGGTCAGAAACCGTCTTCAGTAGATGGTCAAAAACCGTCTTCAGTAGATGGTCAGAGACCGTCTTCAGTAGATGGTCAGAGACCGTCTTCAGTAGATGGTCAGAGACCGTCTTTAGTAGATGGTCAGAGACCGTCTGCAGTAGATGGTCAGAGACCGTCTTCAGCAGATGGTCAGAGACCGTCTTCAGTAGATAGTCAGAGACCGTCTTCAGTAGATGGTCAGAGACTGTCTTCAGTAGATGGTCAGAGACCGTCTTCAGTAGATGGTCAGAGACCGTCTTCAGTAGATGGTCAGAGACTGTCTTCAGTAGATGGTCAGAGACTGTCTTCAGTAGATGGTCAGAGACTGTCTTCAGTAGATGGTCAGAGACTGTCATCAGTAGATGGTCAGAGACTGTCTTCAGTAGATGGTCAGAGACTGTCTTCAGTAGATGGTCAGAGACTGTCTTCAGTAGATGGTCAGAGACTGTCTTCAGTAGATGGTCAGAGACTGTCATCAGTAGATGGTCAGAGACTGTCTTCAGTAGATGGTCAGAGACTGTCTTCAGTAGATGGTCAGAGACTGTCATCAGTAGATGGTCAGAGACCGTCTTCAAAAGATGGTCAGAGACTGTCTTCAGTAGATGGTCAGAGACTGTCATCAGTAGATGGTCAGAGACCGTCTTCAAAAGATGGTCAGAGACCGTCTTCAGTAGATGGTCAGAGATTGTCTTCAGTAGATGGTCAGAGACCGTCTTCAGTAGATGGTCAGAGACCGTCTTCAGGAGATGGTCAGAGACTGTCATCAGTAGATGGTCAGAGACCGTCTTCAGGAGATGGTCAGAGACTGTCATCAGTAGATGGTCAGAGACTGTCTTCAGTAGATGGTCAGAGGAGGCAGAAGAGGAGGCAGAAGAGGAGGAAGAAGAGGAGGTAGAAGAGGAGGCAGAAGAGGAGGAAGAAGAGGAGGTAGAAGAGGAGGCAGAAGAGGAGGCAGAAGAGGAGGCAGAAGAGGAGGAAGAAGAGGAGGCAGAAGAGGAGGCAGAAGAGGAGGCAGAAGTGGAGGAAGAAGAGGAGGCAGAAGAGGAGGCAGAAGAGGAGGTAGAAGAGGAGGAAGAAGAGGAGGCAGAAGAGGAGGCAGAAGAGGAGGAAGAAGAGGAGGCAGAAGAGGAGGCGGAAGAGGAGGAAGAAGAGGAGGCAGAAGAGGAGGTAGAAGAGGAGGAACAAGAATAGGCAGAAGAGGAGGTAGAAGAGGAGGCAGAAGAGGAGGCAGAAGAGGAGGCAGAAGAGGAGGAAGAAGAGGAGGTAGAAGAGGAGGCAGAAGAGGAGGCAGAAGAGGAGGCAGAAGAGGAGGAAGAAGAAGAGGCAGAAGAGGAGGTAGAAGAGGAGGAAGAAGAGGAGGCAGAAGAGGAGATAGAAGAGGAGGCAGAAAAAGAGGAAGAAGAGGAGGCAGAAGAGGAGGCAGAAGAGGAGGCAGGAGAGGAGGTAGAAGAGGAGGCAGAAGAGAAGGCAGAAGAGGAGGCAGAAGAGGAGGAAGAAGAGGAGGCAGAAGAGGAGGCAGAAGAGGAGGCAGAAGAGGAGGCAGAAGAGGAGGTAGAAGAGGAGGCAGAAGAGGAGGCAGAAGAAGAGGTAGAAGAGGAGGCAGAAGATGAGGCAGAAGAGGAGGTAGAAGAGGAAGCAGAAGAGGAGGCAGAAGAGGAGGCAAAAGAGGTGGCAGAAGAGGAGGCAGAAGAGGAGGCAGAAGAGGGGGCAGAAGAGGAGGCAGAAGAAGAAGAAGAAGAGGCAGAAGAGGAGGCAGAAGAGGAGGTAGAAGAGGTGGTTCAAGCGGAGGCAGAAGAGGAGGCAGAAGAGGAGGCAGAAGAGGAGGCAGAAGAGAAGGTAGAAGAGGAGGCAGAAGAGGAGGCAGAAGAGGAGGCAGAAGAGGAGGCAGAAGAGGAGGCAGAAGAGGAGGCAGAAGAGGAGGTACAAGAGGAGGCAGAAGAGGAGGTACAAGAGGAGGCAGAAGGGGCGGTACAAGAGGAGGCAGAAGAGGAGGCAGAAGAGGAGGCAGAAGAGGAGGCAGAAGAGGAGGCAGAAGAGGAGGCAGAAGAGGAGGCAGAAGAGGAGGCAGAAGAGAAGGTAGAAGAGGAGGCAGAAGAGGAGGCAGAAGAGGAGGCAGAAGAGGAGGCAGAAGAGGAGGCAGAAGAGGAGGCAGAAGAGGAGGCAGAAGAGGAGGTACAAGAGGAGGCAGAAGAGGAGGTACAAGAGGAGGCAGAAGGGGAGGTACAAGAGGAGGCAGAAGAGGAGGCAGAAGAGGAGGCAGAAGAGGAGGCAGAAGGGGAGGCAGAAGAGGAGGCAGAAGAGGAGGCAGAAGGGGAGGTACAAGAGGAGGCAGAAGAGGAGGCAGAAGAGGAGGCAGAAGAGGAGGCAGAAGAGGAGGAAGAAGAGGAGGCAGAAGATGAGGTAGAAGAGGAGGAACAAGAGGAGGCAGAAGAGGAGGTAGAAGAGGAGGCAGAAGAGGAGGCAGAAGAGGAGGCAGAAGAGGAGGAAGAAGAGGAGGTAGAAGAGGAGGCAGAAGAGGAGGCGGAAGAGGAGGCAGAAGAGGAGGAAGAAGAGGAGGCAGAAGAGGAGGTAGAAGAGGAGGAAGAAGAGGAGGCAGAAGAGGAGATAGAAGAGGAGGCAGAAAAGGAGGAAGAAGAGGAGGCAGAAGAGGAGGCAGAAGAGGAGGCAGAAGAGGAGGTAGAAGAGGAGGCAGAAGAGAAGGCAGAAGAGGAGGCAGAAGAGGAGGCAGAAGAGAAGGCAGAAGAGGAGGCAGAAGAGGAGGAAGAAGAGGAGGCAGAAGAGGAGGTAGAAGAGGAGGCAGAAGATGAGGCAGAAGAGGAGGTAGAAGAGGAGGCAGAAGAGAAGGCAGAAGAGGAGGCAAAAGAGGGGGCAGAAGAGGAGGCAGAATAGGAGGCAGAAGAGGAGGCAGAAGAGAAGGCAGAAGAAGAAGAAGAAGAGGCAGAAGAGGAGGCAGAAGAGGAGGTAGAAGAGGTGGTTCAAGCGGAGGCAGAAGAGGAGGCAGAAGAGGAGGCAGAAGAGAAGGTAGAAGAGGAGGCAGAAGAGGAGGCAGAAGAGGAGGTACAAGAGGAGGCAGAATAGGAGGTACAAGAGGAGGCAGAAGAGGAGGGACAAGAGGAGGCAGAAGAGGAGGGACAAGAGGAGGCAGAAGAGGAGGCAGAAGAGGAGGCAGAAGAGGAGGCAGAAGAGGAGGTAGAAGAGGTGGCA
>NC_091390.1:907755-945255 GCF_038502225.1 Cherax quadricarinatus
CCAGGGAGCACCAGGGAGCACCAGGCAACACCAGGCAGCACCAGGCAGCACCAGGGAGCACCAGGTAGCACCAGACAGCACCAGGGAGTACCAGAGAGCACCAGGCAGTACAAGGTTGCACCAGGGAGCACCATGGAGCACTAGGCAGCACCAGGGAGCACCAGGCAGCACCAGGCAGCACCAGGGAGCACCAGACAGCACCAGGCAACACCTGGCAGCACCAAGGAGCACCAGGGAGCACCAGGTAGCACCAGGCAGCACCAAGGAGTACCAGAGAGCACCAGGCAGCACCAGGGAGCACCAGGCAGCACCAGGCAGCACCAGGAAGCACCAGGCAGCACCTGCGAGGACCAGGCAGCGCCAGGGAGCATCAGGCAGCACCAGGCAGCACCAGGCAGCACCAGGCAGCACCAGGCAGCACCAGACAGCACCAGGCAGCACTAGACAGCACCAGGCAGCACCAGGGAGCACCAGGCAGCACCAGGCAGCACCAGCGAGGACCAGGCAGCACCAGGGAGCACCAGGCAGCACCAGGCAGCACCAGGAAGCACCAGGCAGCACCAGGGAGCACCAGGGAGCACCAGACAGCACCAGGCAGCACCAGGCAGCACCAGGGAGCACCAGGGAGCACAAGGGAGCACCAGGCAGCACCAGGGAGCACCAGGGAGCGCCAGGCAGCACCAGGCAGCACAAGGCAGCAACAGGGAGCACCAGGCAGCACCAGGGAGCACCAGGGAGCACCAGGCAACACCAGGCAGCACCAGGCAGCGCCAGGGAGCACCAGGTAGCACCAGGCAGCACCAGGGAGTACCAGAGAGCACCAGGCAGTACAAGGTTGCACCAGGGAGCACCAGGGAGCACCATGGAGCACCAGGCAGCACCAGGAAGCACCAGGCAGCACCAGGCAGCACCAGGGAGCACCAGACAGCACCAGGCAACACCAGGCAGCACCAGGGAGCACCAGGGAGCACCAGGTAGCACCAGGCAGCACCAGGGAGTACCAGAGAGCACCAGGCAGCACCAGGGAGCACAAGGCAGCACCAGGCAGCTCCAGGCAGCACCAGGGAGCACCAGGGAACACAAGGGAGCACCAGAGAGCACCAGCTAGCACCATGAAGCACAAGGCAACACCAGAGAGCACCAGGCAGCACCAGGGAGCACCAGGGAGCACCAGGCAGCACCAGGCAGCACCAAGGAGCACAAAGCAACTCCAGGGAGCACCAGGCTGCACCAGGGAGCACCAGGCAGCACCAGGGAGCACCAGAGAGCACCAGACAGCACCAGGGAGCACCAGGCAGCACCAAGCAGCACAAGGGAGTACCAGGCAGCACCAGGGAGCATCAAGCAGCACCAGGGAGCACCAGGGAGCACCAGGGAGCACCAGGCAGCACTTGGGAGCACCAGAAAGCACCAGGCAGCACCATGCAGCACAAGAGAGCACGATGTAGCACCAGGGAGCACCACGCAGCACCAGGGAGCACCAGGGAGCACCAGGGAGCACCAGGGAGCACCAGAGAGCACCAGGCAGCACCAGGGAGCCCCAAGCTGCACCAGGGAGCACCAGGGAGCACCAGAGAGCACCAGGATGCACCAGGATGCACCAGGGAGAACCAGGCAGCATCAGGCAGCACCAGGGAGCACCTTGGAGCACCAGGGAGCACCAGGCAGCACCAGGGAGGAGCAGGCAGCACCAAGGAGCACCATGGAGCACCAGGCAGCACCAGGCAGCAATAGGCAGCACCAGGGAGCACCAGGCAGCACCAGGGAGGAGCACGAGGAAGCACCAGGGAGCACCAGAAAGCACCAATGAGCAACGGGGAGCATCAGGGAGCACCAGGGCACACCAGGAAGCACCAGGGAGCACCAGGGAGCACCAGGGAGCACCAGGCAACACCAGGCAGCACAGGCAGCACCAGGAAGCACCAGGGAGCACCAGGAAGCACCTGATAGCACCAGGGAGCACCGAGGAGCACCAGGAAGCACCAGAAATCACCAGGGAGCACCATGCATCATCAGGGAGCACCGGAGAGAACCGGGGAGCACCATTTAGCACCAGGGAGCACCAGGGATCACGAGGAAGCACCAAGGAGCACCAGGAAGCGCATGGGATAACCAGCTAGCACCAGAGAGCACCAGGAAGCTCCAGGGAGCACCAGTTATCACCAGGAAGCACCAGGGAGCACCAGGGACCATCAGGAATCGCTATGGAGCACCATAGAGCACCAGGGAACACCAAAGAGCACAAGGGAGCACCAGAGGGCACCATGGGGCACCAGGGAGCACCAGAGAGCACCAGGGAGCACCGAGGAGCACCAAGAAGCACCAGAGAGCACCAGGGAGCACCAAGGAGCACCGAGGAGCACCAGGTAGCACCAAAGAGCACCAGGGAGCGCCAGGAAGCACCAGGGAGCGCCAGGCAGCACCAGAGAGCACCAGGGAGCACCAGGGAGCACCGGGGAGCACAGGGGAGCACAGGGGAGCATCGGGGAGCACCAGGGAGCACCAGGGTGCACCAGGGAGCGCCAGGGAGCACCGGGGAGCACCGGGAAGCAACAGGAAGCAACAGGGAGCACCAGGAAGCACCAGAGAGCACCAGGAAGCACCAGAGAGAACAGGGAGCACCAGGAAGCACCATGGAGCACGAGGGAGCACCAGAGAGCACCAGAAAGCTTATGGGAGCACCGGGGAGCATCAGGAATCACCAGGGAGCACCCGGGAGCACCAAGGAGCATCTTCGAGCACCAGGAAGCTCCGGGGAGCACCGGGAGAACAAGGCAGCACCAGCGAGCACCAGGAAGCACCAGGGAGCACCAGGAAGCACCAGGGAGCACCAGGGAACTCCAGGGAGCACCAGGAAGCACCATGGAGCACCAAGGAGCACCACGGAGCACCAGTTAGCACCAGTGAGCACCAGGGAGCACCAGGGAGCACCAGGGAGCACCAGGGAGCACCAGGGAGCACCAGGGAGCACCAGGGAGCACCAGGGAGCACCAGGGAGCACCAGGGAGCATCATTAATCACCATGGAGCACCATGGAGCACCAGGGAGCACAAGGGAGCACCAGGGGGCACCATGGAGCACCAGGGAGCACCACAGAGCATCAGGGAGCACCAGGAAGCAACAGGGAGCACCAGGAAGCACCAGAGAGCACCAGGAAGCACCAGGGAGCACCGGGGACCACCAGGAAGCACCAGGGAGCACCAGGGAGCACCAGAGAGCACCAGGAAGCTTCTGGGAGCACCAGTGAGCACCGGCGAGCTTCAGGGAGCACCAAGGAGCACCAGGGAGCACCTTCGAGCACCAGAAAGCACTGGGGAGCACCAGGGAGCATCTGAGAGCACCAGGGACCATCTGGGAGCACCACGCAGCACCAGAGAGCACCAGGAAGCACCAGGGAGCACCAGGGAGCACCAGGGAGCACCTGAAAGCACCGGGGACCACCTGGGAGCACCACGCAAAACCAGGGAGCACCAGGCAGCACCCGGGAGCACCAGGCAGCACCAGGGAGCACCAGGCAGCACCAGGGAGCACCAGGAAGCACCAAGGAGCACCAGGGAGCACCAAGGAGTACCAAGGATCACCAGAGAATACCAGGCAGCACCAAAGAGCACCAGGGAGCACCAGAGAGCACCAGGCAGCACCAGGGAGCACCAGAGAGCACCAGGGAGCACCTGGCAGCACCAGGCAGCACCAGGGAGCACCTGGCAGCACCAGGCAGCACAAGGGAGCACCAGGGAGCACCAGGGAGCACCAAGGAGCACCGTGGAGCACCAGGCAGCATCAGGCAGCACCAGGGAGCACCTGGGAGCACCAGGTAGCACCAGGCAGCACCAGGGAGGAGCAGGCAGCACCAAGGAGCACCAGGGAGCACCAGGCAGCACCAGGCCGCACCAGGGAGCACAAGGGAGCTCCGTGGAGCACCGTGAAGCACCGCAGAGCACCGGGAGCACCGGGCAGCACCAGGGAGCACCAGGGAGCACCTGGCAGGACCAGGGAGCACCAGGGAGCACCAGGGAGCGCCAGGAAGCCCCAGGGGGCACCAGGGAGCACCTGGGAGTGGCAGTGTTGATGAGAGAGGCCAGAGTGGAGGAGAGAAGAGTGGGAGAGATAGAAGAGGAGTTGAGATTAGTGTTTCTCACTCTGTTAGTTGAGATTAGTGTTTCTCACTCTGTTAGTTGAAATTAGTGTTTCTCACTCTGTTAGTTGAAATTAGTGTTTCTCACTCTGTTAGTTGAGATTAGTGTTTCTCACTCTGTTAGTTGAGATTAGTGTTTCTCACTCTGTTAGTTGAGATTGGTGTTTCTCACTCTCTTAGTTGAGATTACTGTTTCTCACTCTGTTAGTTGCGATTAGTGTTTCTCACTCTGTTAGTTGAGATTAGTGTTTCTCACTCTGTTAGTTGAGATTAGTGTTTCTCACTGTTAGTTGAGATTAGTGTTTCTCACTCTGTTAGTTGAGATTAGTGTTTATCACTCTGTTAGTTGAGATTAGTGTTTCTCACTCTGTTAGTTGAGATTAGTGTTTCTCACTCTGTTAGTTGAGATTAGTGTTTCTCACTCTGTTAGTTGAGATTAGTGTTTCTCACTCTGTTAGTTGAGATTAGTGTTTCTCACTCTGTTAGTTGAGATTAGTGTTTCTCACTCTGTTAGTTGAGATTGGTGTTTCTCACTCTCTTAGTTGAGATTACTGTTTCTCACTCTGTTAGTTGCGATTAGTGTTTCTCACTCTGTTAGTTGAGATTAGTGTTCATCACTCTGTTAGTTGAGATTAGTGTTTCTCACTCTGTTAGTTGAGATTAGTGTTTCTCACTCTGTTAGTTGAGATTAGTGTTTCTCACTCTGTTAGTTGAGATTAGTGTTTCTTACTCTGTTAGTTGAGATTAGTGTTCCTCACTCTGTTAGTTAAGATTAGTGTTTCTCACTCTTAGTTGAGATTAGTGTTTCTTACTCTGTTAGTTGAGATTAGTGTTCCTCACTCTGTTAGTTAAGATTAGTGTTTCTCACTCTTAGTTGAGATTAGTGTTTCTCACTCTGTTAGTTGAGATTAGTGTTTCTCACTCTGTTAGTTGAGATTAGTGTTTCTCACTCTGTTAGTTGAGATTACTGTTTCTCACTCTGTTAGTTGAGATTGGTGTTTCTCATTCTGTTAGTTGAGATTAGTGTTTATCACTCTGTTAGTTGAGATTAGTGTTTCTCATTCTGTTAGTTGAGATTACTGTTTCTCACTCTGTTAGTTGAGATTGGTGTTTCTCATTCTGTTAGTTGAGATTAGTGTTTATCACTCTGTTAGTTGAGATTAGTGTTTCTCACTCTGTTAGTTGAGATTAGTGTTTCTCACTCTGTTAGTTAAGATTAGTGTTTCTCACTCTGTTAGTTGAGATCAGTGTTTCTCACTCTGTTAGTTGAGATTAGTGTTTCTCACTCTGTTAGTTAAGATTATTTTTTCTCACTCTGTTAGTTGAGATTACTGTTTCTCACTCTGTTAGTTGAGATTACTGTTTCTGACTCTGTTAGTTGAGATTAGTGTTTCTCACTCTGTTAGTTGAGATTAGTGTTTCTCACTCTGTTAGTTGAGACTAGTGTTTCTCACTCTGTTAGTGGAGATTAGTGTTTCTCACTCTGTTAGTTGAGATTAGTGTTTTTCACTCTGTTAGTTGAGATTAGTGTTTCTCGTTCTGTTAGTTGAGATTAGTGTTCCTCACTCTGTTAGATGAGATTAGTGTTTCTCACTCTGTTAGTTGAGATTAGTGTTTCTCACTTTGTTAGTTGAGAATAGTGTTTCTCACTCTGTTAGTTGAGATAAGTGTTTCTCACTCTGTTGGTTGAGTTTAGTGTTTCTTACTCTGTTGGTTGAGATTAGTTTCTTACTCTGTTAATTGAGATTAGTGTTTCTTATACTGCTAGTTGAGTTTAGTGTTTCTCACTCTGTTAGTGGAGATTAGTGTTTCTCACTCTGTTGGTTGAGATTAGTGTTTCTCAGTCTGTTAGTTGAGATTAGCGTTTCTCACTCTGTTGATTGAGATTAGTGTTTCTTACTCTATTGGTTGAGATTAGTGTTTTTTACTCTGTTACTTGAGATTGATGTTTCTCACTCTGTTGGTTGAGATTAATGCTTCTCGCTCTGTTAGTTGAGATTAATGTTTCTCACTGTCTTAGTTAAGATTAGTGTCCCATTGTGTTGAGATTACAGAATGATTTTTGCAGAATGAGCTTCCAGTACACAACAAACTCACAGAAAGACCTTCCAGTACACAAACTCACAGAAAGACCTTCCAGTACACAACAAACTCACAGAAAGACCTTCCAGTACACAACAAACTCACAAGACGACCTTCAAGTACACAACAAACTCACAGGACGACCTTACAGTACACAACAAACTCACAGGACGACCTTCCAGTACAAAATAAACTCACAGGACGACCTTCCAGTTCACAATAAACTCACAGGACGACCTTCCAGTTCACAATAAACTCACAGGACGACCTTCCACTATACAACAAACTCACAGGACGACCTTCCAGTACACAATAAACTCACAGGACGATCTTCCAGTACACAACAAACTCACAGGACGATCTTCCAGTACACAACAAACTCACAGGACGACCTTCCAGTGAACAACAAACTCACAGGACGACCTTCCAGTTCACAATAAACTCACAGGACGACCTTCCAGTTCACAATAAACTCACAGGACGACATTCCAGTTCACAATAAACTCACAGGACGACCTTCCAGTATACAACAAACTCACAGGACGACCTTCCAGTTCACAATAAGCTCACAGGACGACCTTCCAGTACACAACAGACTCACAGGACGACCTTCCAGTACACAAACTCACAGTACGACCTTCCAGTTTACAATAAACTCACAGGACGACCTTCCAGTTCACAAACTCACAGGACGACCTTCCAGTTCACAATAAACTCACAGGACGACCTTCCAGTACACAAACTCACGGGACGACCTTCCAGTACACAACAAACTCACAGGACGACCTTCCAGTACACAAAAAACTCACAGGACGACCTTTTAGTGCACAACAGATTCACACTACGACCTTCAAGTACACAAAAAACTCACAGGACGACCTTCCAGTTCACAACAAACTCACAGGGTGACCTTCTAGTATCCAACAAACTCACAGGACGACCTTCAAGTTCACAATAAACTAACAGGACAACCTTCCAGTACCCAGCAAACTCAGAGGACGACCTTCCAGTAAACAAACTCACAGAGCGACCTTCCAGTACACAACAAACTCACAAGAGGATCTTCCAGTACACAACAAACTCACAGTAGGACCTTCCAGTACACAACATACTCACAAGAGGACCTTCCAGTACACAACACACTCACAAGACGACCTTCCAGTACACAAAAAACTCACATGACTACATTCCAGTACACAACAAACTCACAGAACGACCTTTCAGTACACAACAAACTCACAATAGGCCTTCCGTACACAACACACTCACAAGACGACCTTCCAGTACACAACAAATTCACAAGAAGACCTTCCAGTACACAACAAACTCACAAGACGACCTTCCAGTACACAACAAATTCACAAGAAGACCTTCCAGTACACAACAAACTCACAAGACGACCTTCCAGTACACAACAAACTCACAGGACGACCTTCCAGTACACAACAAACTCACAGGACGACCTTCCAGTACACAACAAACTCACAGGACGACCTTCCAGTACACAACAAACTCACAAGAGGACCTTCCAGTACACAACACACTCACAAGACGACCTTCCAGTACACAACAAACTCACAGGACGACCTTCCAGTACACAACAAACTCACAGGACGACCTTCCAGTACACAACAAACTCACAAGAGGACCTTCCAGTACACAACACACTCACAAGACGACCTTCCAGTACACAACAAACTCACAAGAAGACCTTCCAGTACACAACAAACTCACAAGACGACCTTCCAGTACACAACAAACTCACAGGACGACCTTCCAGTACACAAACTCACAGGACGACCTTCCAGTACACAACAAACTCACAGGACGACCTTCCAGTACACAACAAACTCACAAGAGGACCTTCCAGTACACAACACACTCACAAGACGACCTTCCAGTACACAACAAACTCACAAGACGACCTTCCAGTACACAAACTCACAAGACGACCTTCCAGTACACAACAAACTCACAGGACGACCTTCCAGTACACAAACTCACAGGACGACCTTCCAGTGCACAACAAACTCACAAGACGACTTTCCAGTACACAACAAACTCACAAGACGACCTTCCAGTACACAACAAACTCACAAGACGACCTTCCAGTACACAAAAAACTCACAGGACGACCTTCCAGTACACAACAAACTCACAAGACAACCTTCCAGTACACAACAAACTCATAGGACGACCTTCCAGTACACAACAAACTCACAAGACGACCTTCCAGTACACAACAAACTCACAAGACGACCTTCCAGTACACAACAAACTCACAAGACGACCTTCCAGTACACAACAAACTCACAGGACGACCTTCCAGTACACAACAAACTCACAAGAGGACCTTCCAGTACACAACACACTCACAAGACGACCTTCCAGTACACAACAAACTCACAAGACGACCTTCCAGTACACAACAAACTCACAGAACGACCTTCCAGTACACAACAAACTCACAGCATATGCTATGTATACACACCTATTAACTAAGCCTCTTAAAACACTGCCATATATGGTAAAATTAATTACGGCAGACGGAGTATCGATCCCACACAGGCGCCTCTGTCACCTCCCTGTCCAAGACGACACCTCCAGGCGTCACCTGAGCCTCCTGGCCTCCCCTGGTAGGGGAACCAGGCGCCAGTCTTCCCCTTATGGGGAGAAAAATGGGGTGGAATGGAAAATGGGTGGAATTGTTTTTGGCCAATTAGAGAATCGAATTTTTCTGACGTGTAGTAATGAGCTCGGTATTGTGTGATAATTATGATGATAATAATTATTATTGTTATTATTATTATTATTATTGTTGTTGTTGTTGTTGTTGTTCTTATTATTATCTTTATAATTTAATGTGAGTAAGGAAGACTAAGGAAATCTCTCTCTCTCTCTCTCTCTCTCTCTCTCTCTCTCTCTCTCTCTCTCTCTCTCTCTCTATCTCTCTCTCTCACTCTCTCTCTCTCTCTCTCTCTCTCTCTCTCTCTCCTTTCAAGCAAAAAATTTCGTTTCTTTGTAAAATTTATTCAGGTGACAATTTCTGCCTGAGAGCCAAAACAAATCTCTTTTTCCACTACAATTGACTGAACACACACACACACACACACACACACACACACACACACACACACACACACAAACAAGGGACTACATAGTAGAAACACTTCAGACTGGGAGTTCCAAGGTGGGGATTGCAGTAATATACAACCCACCACTGAACAGCAGGAGGCCAAGACAGATTTATGACGAGAGCAAAAGAGCAATGGTGGGCACACTAGTTGAGGTGGCCAGAACGACCCACATGGGCAGGACAAAGTTACTGGTTGTGGGTGTCTTCAGTCACAAGGAAATTGACTGGTAAGTCTGGAGCCACATAGTTGACCAGATACATAGAGAGTTAAGGTGGTGGAGGTAGTACTGGAAAACCTGCAGCATCAACATGTTAGGGACACTACCAGAGAGAGAGAGAGAGAGAGAGGATGAACCAGCAAGACTGGACCTCATATTCACCTTGAGTAGTTTAAACACTGAAAACTTCACATATGAATGGCCCCTCGGGGCTAGTGATCTAGTGGTTCTGAGCTTCGAATACATAGTAGTTACAAGTGGAGAGTGAAACAGGAAGAGTAGGATGGGAGAAGTCAAACTACTAGACAGGGGACTACACTGCCATGAGGAATTTCCTGTATGATGTTCAAGACACTGTACACCATGTATGTCAGGCTCATACTGGAGTATGCAGCACCAGTGTGGAACCCATACCTGGTCGAACACATCAAGAAATTAGATAAAATGCAAAGGTTTGTAACAAGACTAGTCCCGGAGCTAAGGGGATTGTCCTACGAGGAGAGGTTAAGGGAACTCAACCTGAGGACACTGAAGGAGAGGAGAGATAGGGCGGATATGATAACGACATATAAAATACTGAGAGGAATTGACAAAGTGGACATGGGGCACAGCAACAGAGGGACACAACAACAAGGGGACACAGCAACAAGGGGACACAGCAACAAGGGGACACAGCAACAAGGGGACACAGCAACAAGGGGACACAACAACAAGGGGACACAGCAACAAGGGGGACACAGCAACAAGGGGACACAACAACAAGGGGACACAGCAACAAGGGGACACAGCAACAAGGGGACACAACAACAAGGGAACACAACAACAAGGGGACACAACAACAAGGGGACACAGCAACAAGGGGACACAACAACAAGGGAACACAGCAACAAGGGGACACAGCAACAAAGGGACACAGCAACAAGGGGACACAGCAACAAGGGGACACAACAACAAGGGGACACAGCAACAAGGGGACACAGCAACAAGGGGACACAGCAACAAGGGGACACAGCAACAAGGGGACACAACAACAAGGGGACACAGCAACAAGGGGACACAGCAACAAGGGGACACAACAACAAGGGGACATAGCAACAAGGGGACACAGCAACAAGGGGACACAACAACAAGGGTACACAGCAACAAGGGGACACAACAACAAGGGGACACAGCAACAAGGGGACACAGCAACAAGGGGACACAGCAACAAGGAGACACAGCAACAAGGGGACACAGCAACAAGGGGACACAGCAACAAGGGGACACAGTAACAAGGGGACACAACAACAAGGGGACACAGCAACAAGGGGACACAACAACAAGGGAACACAGCAACAAGGGGACACAGCAACAAAGGGACACAGCAACAAGGGGACACAGCAACAAGGGGACACAACAACAAGGGGACACAGCAACAAGGGGACACAGCAACAAGGGGACACAGCAACAAGGGGACACAACAACAAGGGGACACAGCAACAAGGGGACACAACAACAAGGGGACACAGCAACAAGGGGACACAGCAACAAGGGGACACAGCAACAAGGGGACACAGATGGAAGTTGAAGACTCAGATGAGTCACAGGGATGTTAGGAAGTATTTCTTCAGTCACAGAGTTGTCAGGAACTGGAACAATCTGGAGAGTGATGTAGTGGAGGCAGGAACCATACATAGCTTTAAGAAGAGGTATGATAAAGCTCATGATGCAGGGAGAGAGAGTGGAGTTAGCAGCCACCAGTGAAGAGGGGCGGGGTCAGGAGCTATGGCTCGACCCCTACAAGCACAATTAGATGAGTCCACGAGCATTGCTTTCACAGAGAGTTAAACTGGGTGTGAAAGTTTGGCATTGATTATTTACAGGATTTCCCAGGTGTAGATTATAATGTAGTATCTTTATCGCCTAAGCTCCAAGGAATACTGTTAGAGACTACTGTCAGTGTAGAGCAGTATACCAGCCTACCAGTCATGTTCACTCTGTGTAGAGCTTTATCAAGTCATGTTTCACTCTGTGTAGAGCTTTATTAAATGATGTTTCACTCTGTGTAGAGCTTTATCAAGTCATGTTTCACTCTGTGTAGAGCTTTATCAAGTGATGTTTCATTTTGTGTAGAGCTTTATCAAGTTATGTTTCACTTTGTGTAGAGCTTTATCAAGTCATGTTTCACTCTGTGTAGAGCTTTATCAAGTTATGTTTCACTCTGTGTAGAGCTTTATCAAGTTATGTTTCACTCTGTGTAGAGCTTTATCAAGTGATGTTTCATTTTGTGTAGAGCTTTATCAAGTTATGTTTCACTCTGTGTAGAGCTTTATCAAGTCATGTTTCACTCTGTGTAGAGCTTTATCAAGTCATGTTTCACTCTGTGTAGAGCTTTATCAAGTTATGTTTCACTCTGTGTAGAGCTTTATCAAGTCATGTTTCACTCTGTGTAGAGCTTTATCAAGTCATGTTTCACTCTGTGTAGAGCTTTATCAAGTCATGTTTCACTCTGTGTAGAGCTTTATCAAGTTATGTTTCACTCTGTGTAGAGCTTTATCAAGTCATGTTTCACTCTGTGTAGAGCTTTATCAAGTCATGTTTCACTCTGTGTAGAGCTTTATCAAGTCATGTTTCACTCTGTGTAGAGCTTTATCAAGTCATGTTTCACTCTGTGTGGAGCTTTATCAAGTCATGTTTCACTCTGTGTAGAGGTTTATCAAGTCATGTTTCACTCTGTGTAGAGCTTTATCAAGTCATGTTTCACTCTGTGTAGAGCTTTATCAAGTCATGTTTCACTCTGTGTGGAGCTTTATCAAGTCATGTTTCACTGTGTAGAGCTTTATCAAGTTATGTTTCACTCTATGTAGAGCTTTATCAAGTCATGTTTCACTCTGTGTAGAGCTTTATCAAGTTATGTTTCACTCTGTGTAGAGCTTTATCAAGTTATGTTTCACTCGGTGAACATAGTCTTCTATCTCCTTTAGTTACATTCTTGCCTTCTGACCTTTGTAGTATTTGCACTACAGTCACGGCCGTCACAACTGTCAGTGTGACGGTGCCTGTCAGTGTGACGGATCCTCTCAGTGTGACTGCGGTACAGTTCATTGAGCATAACGACTGACGAAATCAAATTTATATTGGCTGAATATTTGGTAACCTCTCACTCTGTGCTGTTTTCAATCGTCCTGTGTCAGAGAATGCTATCTGTCGCACACACACACACACACAGGAGCCAGGAGCTATGACTCGACCCCTGCAACCACAAATAAGTGAGTACACACACACACACACACACACACACACACAGGAGCCAGGAGCTATGACTCGACCCCTGCAACCACAAATAAGTGAGTACACACACACACACACACACACGCACACACACACACACACACACACACACACACACACACACACACACAGAAACACACACACACACACACACACACACACACACACACACACACACACACACACACACAAACACACATACACACATAAACACACAAACACACACAAACACACACACACAGTAGTAGTCAGTAAGTGGAATAGTTTGGGAAGCGATGTAGTGGAGGCAGGATCCATACATAGCTTTAAGCAGAGGTATGATAAAGCTCACGGCTCAGGGAGAGTGACCTAGTAGCGATCAGTGAATAGGCGGGGCCAGGAGCTCGGACTCGACCCCCGCAACCTCAGCTAGGTGAGTACAACTAGGTGAGTACACACACACACAAACACACACACGCATCATATGACTCGACCCCTGCTTCCACAACTAGGTGAGTACACACACACACCAGTCCCTGGGTGATAGCTGGTAACAACTGATGTCAAAAGTAGTATAACAGCGCACTGTCAACAGGATGACAGACCAGGAGGAGAGAGTGCACGCGAATGTGACTTGAACCTGCCTATTTTGGGCCAGTAGGCCTCCTGCAGTGCTCCTTCTCAGTAACACTATCCCTCAAAATTCCGGAGGTTACACTGTATCCAAAGGATACAGTAGTCCATGAAGAGGGTTGGATCTTGTGTCATGGTTGTCAATATCCGTCTCCTTAGTGGGGTACCTTGCTGCTGGTGCAGAATCGTGGCCACTTTGCAGGCGTTTATGTATGTTACTCTGTCAGCCAGGGAAGGAAGCCGGGCCTCAGATCTGAGACATACTGTGTTGGCCCAGATGGGGGCCCCAAGCATAGTTCTTATCGCCTGGTTTTGTACGACCTCGACCCTTTGTCTGCTCTGCGGGAAGAGATGAGCTAACGCCGGTGCATCGTAGTCAATGAGCGAGCGTATAGCTTGTATATAGTACAAGCGAAGTACATCTTTGCTTGCCCCTGCACGGTGCCTCGTCATGGCTCTCATGGCGTTGAGTCTGAGTAGAGCACGTGACCTGACATACTCGGCCTGTTTCTGAAAGGTCAGCTTTTTATCAATGTAGATTCCCAAGTACAGGTAGGAGCCTGTCCACTCAAGTTCTATATCCTGAATACGTAATCTATTCACAGGATCTGGTCCCTTGAACATCATTGCAAGAGATTTCTCGGCCGAGATCTTGAGGCCTAGTTCATCGCAAGACTGCGTAATTAGGTCCAAAGCTCTCTGAGCCTGTCGCTCTAAATTGACTTTCTCATTCACTACGAGTGCAAGATCATCAGCATAGCTGAGGAGCTGTGTACCACTATGAAAGGGAAGGCTCACAAGTTCCTGCATAAGGACGTTAAACAGGGTAGGACTGAGCACATCTCCTTGTGGCGTGCCGTTTTCCAGGGTTTTAAAGGAAGAGTAATGTCCCTGAAAACTGACACAGGCCTGCCTGTCCCTATGGTAGGACTCTATCCAGGCCAGGAGACGTCGTTTGATCCCCATTCCGAGCTAGTATTGCTAGAATTGCTGTGGGGCTGGCTAGTTCAAATGCCTTCTCAAGGTCGAGGTAGAAGACGATACTAGGTTTTTTGTTACTATCAGCAATCTGGCTTAGTAGGGTGGTTATGCACTCTGTTGTACCCACTCCTTTGGCGAAGCCAAATATGTGATGATGATGGTGTCCAAGTTTCCATAGGAGGCGGTTTAACACCATTCTCTCAGCAGTCTTGGCTAAACAGCTGGTCAGTGATATGGGTCTCATACTGCCTGGGTCCTTGGGCTTTGGAATTGGTACGATGGTAGCTTTCTTCCAAGCTGCTGGGAGTGTCCTGGCCCTCCACGACTTGTTAATGACGTCTAGTATGGCCTCCCATCCACTCTGCCCAGCCCGTGCAATCATGGAGTACGTAACACCATCGATGCCCGGGGCAGTGTCACCTGTGTTCTTAATGGCACGTCGGAGTTCCAAGTCTGTGAGGTCCTCATCAGTCACATCTTCCGACTCACATGCAGCTTGTATCGTTAACTGGCGTTGTGGCAGAAGATCCGTCTGTATATTCCGGATGTCCTGTGGGAGCTGAGTGGAGGCTCACCTGGGAGTAAAAAGCTCCACTAGTTTCTCAGCTTCCTGGGATGGGTTCGGGTGTGCTGGTGGCCTCGGCTTGCTCTTGCCAGTTGCTATGTTGAGCTTGCCCCATATCTCAGATAAGGTGGTGTGATGCCCGAATGTTGAGCACCACTCCAGCCATTTCTCAGTTTTTACTCTGAGAGAGACTCTGCGGACATGCTGCACAATGGCTCTCAGAGTATTCCTGAACTCTGCCGTAGGGTTACGCCTGTATAGCTTCCTAAAAGAGTTGATGCGGTGGTTCTGCTCCCGCACCTCGTCGTTGTTTCGAAATAAAGAACACAAGAACATAAGAACATAAGAAAGAAGAAACACTGTAACAGGCCTACTGACCCATGCGGAGCAGGTTCATGTCCCCCCTGGATTATCCCAATGACCCACCCAGTCTGGTCACCTCCCCTCAAGGAAGGAGCACTGCACCAGACCCAGCAGCACAAGCTAGTCAGGTCCAACTCACACCCACCCACACCCACTCATATATTTATCTAACCTATTTTTAAAACTACACAACGTTTTAGCCTGAATAACTGTACTCGGGAGTTTGTTCCACTCATCCACGACCAAACTGTTGCATATATGTCTTACCTAACAACCTGTCGGTATTTTATACCATTTTGATGCTCACTCTGTCAGACACTGCAGCACAATGGTATCTTGGTACAGACCAGAAAACAACTTTGACAGCTCCTAGTGAGAATGGCTGGATTTGAGAGGGACGTGACCTCCCAGCGACTACATTCTTACCTCTACCTGTGGCCTACATCTCACTTCCTGGCGGTATATAAGGCTCCATCCTGTCACTTCCAGAAGGAAGAGGTCATGAGCTTGTTCCAGGGACTCGGTCGAAGACTCAGATCTGGAAATGTGGGGCTGAGTTCGGTGAAGAAGCTGCCAGACCACTGACTGGACTCTTGGGACGGTGAAACAAGTGATGCCAGACAGGCCAGTGAAAAAGGGGCGGACCAAGAAGCGATCATTCCAGCCACAGGCAGCAGGAGCCCCGAAGTCCCAGAGGAGATACAATGTTACCTTGCATTAGATCAGGCAGGCCAAGCCACCTGCAGGCAACAAATTCAGGTTGATAAACAAAGGACACCATGGTGCCCCTTATTCTGCTATAATTCACCTCGAGGAGAAATTTGGCCTTAAGATATCAGTGTCCACAAATCTGAAAGTAGATGTTATTGTCACTACCCGAAACAGAGTCCTGTGAGGTACTGCAGAAGGTGAACGACCTGGAATCACCACTTGTTCTGCCAGAACTAAAATCCATAGAGCAGGTAACAAAAAAGCGTACTAATGCGATATCCACTAGACATGTTTCTTAATGCAATCCACAATAACAAAAACATGGTGTAAGTTGAGTGGCTCTGAGCCAAGATGGACGACAACATACCTACGAGGCAGGTCTTGATCCAACACAGAGGTCCTCTGCTAGCTTAACTGGATCTCTGTTACTGGGGAACATACCAGGTCAGGGCGTACAACCCAGGACCTTCAAGGTGCTTCAGGTGCCACAGGTACAACCGTCTCGGTGCCCGGTGTCAGTTTAAGGAAATATGCAGCATCTGTAGCTGGTCTCACCCGACCAAGAACCGCTTGGATAGACTGAAGCTATGGAACCTAGATGTCTGAACTGTGGCAAGAAGCATCATGCCTGGAACCTGCACTGTCTGGAGAGGTTTCACCGTATCTAGGCATCATGGAAAATTTAGGTTGCCCAGCCTCCAATATTAAATAGAGCTCTCACCACTGAGCAGAAGTCTCGTCCAGAGAAGGCTATAATAAGGAAACCAGGGGCCACTTTCCTGACCACAGCGACGAAGGAAGCCAAGGGAATATCAGCGACGGGGTCGCAACCTTGCTCAACCTCAGCTACCCATTCTCCTGCTCAAACTCTGACCCAACAACGGCAGCCAACGAGACTCATGATACAGGAACAGACTACAGCTAACGTGTCAACCCAACACCACAACAGTCACCAGTGAGGAACACTCTAGCCCAGGAGAACAGACCAGGACATCCAATATTACCTCTAAGCCATCAAATGATGTCAATTATCACACGCTTCACTGACATCATATGCGACCTGATAGACTCAGAACTATTATCAAGATCTTCGTGAACATATTCATGATTGAGATTAAAACACCTGTACAACAGTTGGGTATCTTTATTGATGAAAAGTTCAGCCTACACAGCAGGCTTCATCAGTCAAATACTAAAAGACCAGTAGTAATGAAATAAAGATGATGTAATCAGTCTATCAACCTTGGAGAAAAAGTACTTGAGGTTATCAGTCCCTCAGCCTGGAGAAGAGTTCAGCTCCATGGTCTGGAACAAGGTGGTCAGTCCCTCAGCCTGGAGAAGAGTCCGGCTCCATGGTATGGAACAAGGTGGTCAGTCCCTCAGCCTGGAGAAGAGTTCAGCTCCATGGCCTGGAACAAGGTGGTCAGTCCCTGAGCCTGGAGAAGAGTCCATCCCCATGATCTGGAACAAGGTGGTCAGTCCCTCAGCCTGGAGAAGAGTCCATCCCCATGATCTGGAACAAGGTGGTCAGTCCCTCAGCCTGGAAAAGAGGTAGGCTCCATGGTCTGGAACAAGGCGGTCAATCCCTCAGCCTGGAGAAGACTTCAGCTCCATGGTCTGGAACAAGATGGTCAGTCCCTCAGCCTGGAGAAGAGATAGGCTCCATGGTCTGGAACAAGGTGGTCAGTCCCTCAGCCTGGAGAAGAGTCCATCTCCATGGTCTGGAACAAGGTGGTCAGTCCCTCAGCCTGGAGAAGAGTCCAGCTCCATGGTCTGGAACAAGGTGGTCAGTCCCTCAGCCTGGAGAAGAGTCCAGCTTCATGGTCTGGAACAAGGTGGTCAGTCCCTCAGTCTGGAGAAGAGTTCATCTCCATGGTCTGGAACAAGGTGGTCAGTCCCTCAGCCTGGAGAAGAGTCCAGCTCCATGGTCTGGAACAAGGTGGTCAGTCCCTCAGCATGGAGAAGAGTTCAGCTCCATGGTCTGGAACATGGTGGTCAGTCCCTCAGCCTGGAGAAGAGTCCAGCTCCATGGTGTGGAACAAGGTGGTCAGTCCCTCAGCATGGAGAAGAGTTCATCTCCATGGTCTGGAACAAGGTGGTCAGTTCCTCAGCCTGTAGAAGAGTCCAGCTCCATGGTCTGGAACAAGGTGGTCAGTCCCTCAGCCTGGAGAAGATTCCAGCACCATTGTCTGGAACAAGGTGGTCAGTCCCTCAGCCTGGAGAAGAGTTCAGCTCCATGGTCTGGAACAAGGTGGTCAGTCCCTCAGCCTGGAGAAGAGATCAGCTCCATGGTCTGGAACAAGGTGGTCAGTTCCTCAGCCTGGAGAAGAGTTAGGCTCCATGGAGTTAGAACAAGGTGGTCAATCCCTCAGCCTGGAGAAGTGTCCAGCTCCATGGTCTGGAACAAGGTGGTCAGTCCCTCAGCCTGGAGAAGAGTTATGCTCCATGGTCTGGAACAAGGTGGTCAGTCTCTCAGTCTGGAGAAGAGTTCAGCTCCATGGTCTGGAACAATTGGTCAGTCCCTCAGCCTGGAGAAGAGTCAGCTCCATGGTCTGGAACAAGGTGGTCAGTCCCTCAGCCTGGAGAAGAGTCCAGCTCCATGGTCTGGAACAAGGTGGTCAGTCCCTCAGCCTGGAGAAGAGTCCAGCACCATGGTCTGGAACAAGGTGGTCAGTCCCTCAGCCTGGAGAAGAGTCCAGCTCCATGGTCTGGAACAAGGTGGTCAGTCCCTTAGCCTGGAGAAGAGTTCATCTCCATGGTCTGGAACAATTGGTCAGTCCCTCAGCCTGGAGAAGAGTCCAGCTCCATGGTCTGGAACAAGGTGGTCAGTCCCTCAGCTTGGAGAAGAGTCCAGCTCCATGGTCTGGAACAAGGTGGTCAGTCCCTCAGCTTGGAGAAGAGTCCAGCTCCATGGTCTGGAACAAGGTGGTCAGTCCCTCAGCTTGGAGAAGAGTCCAGCTCCATGGTCTGGAACAAGGTGGTCAGTCCCTCAGCCTGGAAAAGAGTTAGGCTCCATGGTCTGGAACAAGGCGGTCAATCCCTCAGCCTGGAGAAGACTTCAGCTCCATGGTCTGGAACAAGATGGTCAGTCCCTCAGCCTGGAGAAGAGTTAGGCTCCATGGTCTGGAACAAGGTGGTCAGTCCCTCAGCCTGGAGAAGAGTCCATCTCCATGGTCTGGAACAAGGTGGTCAGTCCCTCAGCCTGGAGAAGAGTCCAGCTCCATGGTCTGGAACAAGGTGGTCAGTCCCTCAGCCTGGAGAAGAGTCCAGCTTCATGGTCTGGAACAAGGTGGTCAGTCCCTCAGTCTGGAGAAGAGTTCATCTCCATGGTCTGGAACAAGGTGGTCAGTCCCTCAGCCTGGAGAAGAGTCCAGCTCCATGGTCTGGAACAAGGTGGTCAGTCCCTCAGCATGGAGAAGAGTTCAGCTCCATGGTCTGGAACATGGTGGTCAGTCCCTCAGCCTGGAGAAGAGTCCAGCTCCATGGTGTGGAACAAGGTGGTCAGTCCCTCAGCATGGAGAAGAGTTCATCTCCATGGTCTGGAACAAGGTGGTCAGTTCCTCAGCCTGTAGAAGAGTCCAGCTCCATGGTCTGGAACAAGGTGGTCAGTCCCTCAGCCTGGAGAAGATTCCAGCACCATTGTCTGGAACAAGGTGGTCAGTCCCTCAGCCTGGAGAAGAGTTCAGCTCCATGGTCTGGAACAAGGTGGTCAGTCCCTCAGCCTGGAGAAGAGATCAGCTCCATGGTCTGGAACAAGGTGGTCAGTTCCTCAGCCTGGAGAAGAGTTAGGCTCCATGGAGCTAGAACAAGGTGGTCAGTCCCTCAGCCTGGAGAAGTGTCCAGCTCCATGGTCTGGAACAAGGTGGTCAGTCCCTCAGCCTGGAGAAGAGTTAGGCTCCATGGTCTGGAACAAGGTGGTCAGTCTCTCAGCCTGGAGAAGAGTTCAGCTCCATGGTCTGGAACAAGGTGGTCAGTCGCTCAGTCTGGAGAAGAGTCCAGCTCCATGGTCTGGAACAATTGGTCAGTCCCTCAGCCTGGAGAAGAGTTCAGCTCCATGGTCTGGAACAAGGTGGTCAGTCCCTCAGCCTGGAGAAGAGTCCAGCTCCATGGTCTGGAACAAGGTGGTCAGTCCCTCAGCCTGGAGAAGTGTCCAGCTCCATGGTCTGGAACAAGGTGGTCAGTCCCTCAGCCTGGAGAAGAGTTAGGCTCCATGGTCTGGAACAAGGTGGTCAGTCTCTCAGCCTGGAGAAGAGTTCAGCTCCATGGTCTGGAACAAGGTGGTCAGTCGCTCAGTCTGGAGAAGAGTCCAGCTCCATGGTCTGGAACAATTGGTCAGTCCCTCAGCCTGGAGAAGAGTCAGCTCCATGGTCTGGAACAAGGTGGTCAGTCCCTCAGCCTGGAGAAGAGTCCAGCTCCATGGTCTGGAACAAGGTGGTCAGTCCCTCAGCCTGGAGAAGAGTCCAGCACCATGGTCTGGAACAAGGTGGTCAGTCCCTCAGCCTGGAGAAGAGTCCAGCTCCATGGTCTGGAACAAGGTGGTCAGTCCCTTAGCCTGGAGAAGAGTTCATCTCCATGGTCTGGAACAATTGGTCAGTCCCTCAGCCTGGAGAAGAGTCCAGCTCCATGGTCTGGAACAAGGTGGTCAGTCCCTCAGCTTGGAGAAGAGTCCAGCTCCATGGTCTGGAACAAGGTGGTCAGTCCCTCAGCTTGGAGAAGAGTCCAGCTCCATGGTCTGGAACAAGGTGGTCAGTCCCTCAGCTTGGAGAAGAGTCCAGCTCCATGGTCTGGAACAAGGTGGTCAGTCCCTCAGCTTGAAGAAGAGCCCAGCTCCATGGTCTGGAGCTGAACTCTCTCCAGGCTGAGGGACTGACAAGTCCACTCCCAAATTTCTGAATACATTCACCTCTCCTCCATACTCTCTCGTTCCAATCTGATATCCAATCTTTCGTTACCTAAATATTTTGTTAGTCCTAAATACTGTCGAAGATGAGGTGGCATAATCTGGAAGATGTTATAGGGGACGGGATCCACAGTACTGTCAGACACAGCAGCACAACGGTATCTGGGTACAAAGGACACCTTCCATTCTTCGTCACATATGAACTAGTTATGAGTGAGAATGGTTGCAATTGTGATTCACGAAATCGTAATGACACGATTGCAAAGAAACCGTACCACGGGCGGGGATAGAACCCGCGATCAGAGAGTCATAAAACTCCAGACGAACGGCTTTGAGGGGACTTGAGCTAGAGTTTGTCACGGCCACGCTGGCGGGAGATTCGTCTGTAAATATACCTAGTTGGATGAGTCTTATATAGCCATCCCAGTGACTAACGTGTCCGTCTGGAGTTGTATGACTCTCTGACCGTGGGTTCTATCCCCACCCGTGGTATGGTTAAGGATACAATTCAGATGGACCTACCTTCTTACTTCCACGATCTTGCTTCTTAGAACCCTTTCAAAGATGTTTATGATATGGGGCGTTAGTGCTATCGGTCTGTAGATCTTTGTAATTACTGTACTGCCACCTTTGTGGAGTGGGGCTATGTTTCTTGTTTTTAGTGTGTGTGGGATGACCACTGTGTCCATCCTCCCTCTCCATAGAATATTTAAGGCGCGTAAAAGTTATTGATGAACACGGAGTTCCGCGAGTCCGGGCCTGTGGCAGAGTGCATGGGCGTGTTTATAATTATTTTTTCAAAGTCTTCTGGTGTTGGGATAATGATAAATCATTGAATTAATCAAATTTTGAGTCTCGGTCATCAGCAAATTTGTTCATGTCATCTGCAGTTCCTTCATCAAGGTCATTAATGTAAAAATGAACAACAGTGGGTCTAAAACTGACTCTTGCGGAACACCACAAGTGACCAGTTTTCATACAGATTTGACCCCATTATTGGAAACTTTCTGACTACACAGTAGGCTTCTTCAGTCAAAAATAGAGGGAGGAGTAGTAATGAAATAAACATGATGTAATCAATCCATCAACCTTGAAGAAAAATTATTTGAAGTGGTCAGTCCCTCAGCCTGGAGAAGAGTCCAGCTCCATGGTCTGGAACAAGGTGGTCAGTCCCTCAGCCTGGAGAAGAGTCCAGCACCATGGTCTGGAACAAGGTGGTCAGTCCCTCAGCCTGGAGAAGAGTCCATCCCCATGGTCTGGAACAAGGTGGTCAGTCCCTCAGCCTGGTGAAGAGTCCAGCTCCATGGTCTGGAACAAGGTGGTCAGTCCCTCAGCCTGGAGAAGAGTTCAGTTCCATGGAGCTGGACTCTTCACCAGGCTGAGGGACTGACCACCTTGTTCCAGACCATGGAGCTGGACTCTTCACCAGGCTGAGGGACTGACCACCTTGTTCCAGACCATGGGGATGGACTCTTCACCAGGCTGAGGGACTGACCACCTTGTTCCAGACCATGGAGCTGGACTCTTCACCAGGCTGAGGGACTGACCACCTTGTTCCAGACCATGGGGATGGACTCTTCTCCAGGCTGAGGGACTGACCACCTTGTTCCAGACCATGGTGCTGGACTCTTCTCCAGGCTGAGGGACTGACCACCTTGTTCCAGACCATGGAGCTGGACTCTTCTCCAGGCTGAGGGACTGACCACCTTGTTCCAGACCATGGAGCTGGACTCTTCACCAGGCTGAGGGACTGACCACCTTGTTCCAGACCATGGAGCTGGACTCTTCACCAGGCTGAGGGACTGACCACCTTGTTCCAGACCATGGGGATGGACTCTTCTCCAGGCTGAGGGACTGACCACCTTGTTCCAGACCATGGGGATGGACTCTTCTCCAGGCTGAGGGACTGACCACCTTGTTCCAGACCATGGGGATGGACTCTTCTCCAGGCTGAGGGACTGACCACCTTGTTCCAGACCATGGGGATGGACTCTTCACCAGGCTGAGGGACTGACCACCTTGTTCCAGACCATGGGGATGGACTCTTCACCAGGCTGAGGGACTGACCACCTTGTTCCAGACCATGGTGCTGGACTCTTCTCCAGGCTGAGGGACTGACCACCTTGTTCCAGACCATGGAGCTGGACTCTTCTCCAGGCTGAGGGACTGACCACCTTGTTCCAGACCATGGAGCTGGACTCTTCACCAGGCTGAGGGACTGACCACCTTGTTCCAGACCATGGAGCTGGACTCTTCACCAGGCTGAGGGACTGACCACCTTGTTCCAGACCATGGGGATGGACTCTTCTCCAGGCTGAGGGACTGACCACCTTGTTCCAGACCATGGGGATGGACTCTTCTCCAGGCTGAGGGACTGACCACCTTGTTCCAGACCATGGGGATGGACTCTTCTCCAGGCTGAGGGACTGACCACCTTGTTCCAGACCATGGGGATGGACTCTTCACCAGGCTGAGGGACTGACCACCTTGTTCCAGACCATGGGGATGGACTCTTCTCCAGGCTGAGGGACTGACCACCTTGTTCCAGACCATGGGGATGGACTCTTCACCAGGCTGAGGGACTGACCACCTTGTTCCAGACCATGGGGATGGACTCTTCTCCAGGCTGAGGGACTGACCACCTTGTTCCAGACCATGGGGATGGACTCTTCTCCAGGCTGAGGGACTGACCACCTTGTTCCAGACCATGGGGATGGACTCTTCTCCAGGCTGAGGGACTGACCACCTTGTTCCAGACCATGGAGCTGGACTCTTCTCCAGGCTGAGGGACTGACCACCTTGTTCCAGACCATGGAGCTGGACTCTTCTCCAGGCTGAGGGACTGACCACCTTGTTCCAGACCATGGAGCTGGACTCTTCTCCAGGCTGAGGGACTGACCACCTCAAGTACTTTTCTCCAAGGTTGACGGACTGATTACATCATCTTCATTTCATTACTACTCCTCCCTCTATTTTTAACTGAAGAAACCTCCTGCGTGGGCGAAACATCTCCCTAATAAAGACATCCAACTGTTGTGCATGTATCTAATTTATCAAAATATTTTTTATCATTGTCTGCCTTAAATACTTTACTGAAAAAGGCCAGTAAATTTGTCAAACAGGAACGACCTTCCTGGAGGGTTCCTCCGGGGGTCAACGCCCCCGCGACCCAGTCTATGACGAGGCCTCCCGGTTGATCAGGGCCTGATCAACTAGGCTGTTACTGATGGCCACACGTAGTCCAACGTACGAACCACAGCCCGGCTGTTTCGGCATTGACTTTAGGTATCTGTCCAGCTCCCTCATGAAGACAACCAGGGGTCTTGAAGACAGCCAGGGGTCTTGAAGACAGCCAGGGGTCTTGAAGACTGCCAGGGGTCTTGAAGACAGCCAGGGGTCTTGAAGACAGCCAGGGGTCTTGAAGACTGCCAGGGGTCTTGAAGACAGCCAGGGGTCTTGAAGACAGCCAGGAGTCTTGAAGACGGCCAGGGGTCTTGAAGACAACCAAGGGTCTTGAAGACAACCAAGGGTCTTGAAGACAACCAGGAGTCTTGAAGACAACCAGGGGTCTTGAAGACAGCCAGGGGTCTTGAAGACAACCAAGGGTCTTGAAGACAACCAGGGGTCTTGAAGACAGCCAGGGGTATTGAAGACAACCAGGGGTTTTGAAGACTGCCATGGGTCTTGAAGACAACCAAGGGTCTTGAAGACAGCCAGGGGTATTGAAGACTACCAGGGGTCTTGAAGACAACCAAGGGTCTTGAAGACTGCCAGGGGTCTTGAAGACAACCAAGGGTCTTGAAGACAACCAGGGGTCTTGAAGACAACCAGGGGTCTTGAAGACAACCAAGGGCCTTGAAGACAACCAGGGGTCTTGAAGACAGCCAGGGGTATTGAAGACAACCAGGGGTTTTGAAGACTGCCATGGGTCTTGAAGACAACCAAGGGTCTTGAAGACAACCAGGGGTCTTGAAGACAGCCAGGGGTATTGAAGACTACCAGGGGTCTTGAAGACAACCAAGGGTCTTGAAGACTGCCAGGGGTCTTGAAGACAACCAAGGGTGTTGAAGACAACCAGGGGTCTTGAAGACAGCCAGGGGTATTGAAGACAACCAAGGGCCTTGAAGACAACCAGGGGTCTTGAAGACAGCCAGGGGTATTGAAGACAACCAGGGGTTTTGAAGACTGTCATGGGTCTTGAAGACAACCAAGGGTCTTGAAGACTGCCAGGGGTCTTGAAGACAACCAAGGGTCTTGAAGACAACCAGGGGTCTTGAAGACAACCAGGGGTATTGAAGGCAACCAGGGGTTTTGAAGACTGCCAGGGGTCTTGAAGGCAACCAAGGGTCTTGAAGACTGTCAGGGGTCTTGAAGACAAACAAGGGTCTTGAAGACAACCAGAGGTCTTGAAGACAGCCAGGGGTATTGAAGACAACCAGGGGTTTTGAAGACTCCCAGGGATCTTGAAGACTGCAAGGGGTACTGAAGACAACCAGGGGTCTTGAAGACAGCCAGGGGTACTGAAGACAACCAGGGGTCTTGAAGACAGCCAGGGGTATTGAAGACTACCAGGGGTTTTGAAGACTACCAGGGGTCTTGAAAACAACCAAGGGTCTTGAAGACTGCAAGGGGTACTGAAGACAACCAGGAATCTTGAAGACTGCCATGGGGTCTTGAAGACATCCAGGGGTCTTGGAGACAACCAGGGGTCTTGAAGACAACCAGGGGTCTTGAAGACAACCAGGGATCTTGAAGACAACCAGGGGTTTTGAAGACAACCAGGGATCTTGAAGACATCCAGGGGTCTTGGAGACAACCAGGGGTTTTGAAGACAATCAGGGCTCTATTGGTAATCCCCCTATATGTATGCTGGGAGACAGTTGAACAGTCTTGGGCCCCTGACACTTACTGTGTTGTCTCTTAGCGTACTAATGGCGCCCTTGGTGTATCCATACCTGAGATTCATTAATCAAATTATGCTCTTCAAGTGACTTCTAATAATATCAGCTATAATTGATTCTAATATTTACCTATTAGATTATAGAGGAATGTATCTCCTGGTGGCCACGTTATAGATCACAGAGTTATGTATCCCCTCGTGGCCACGTTATAGATCACAGAGCTATGTATCCCCTGGTGGCCACATTATAGATCACAGAGCTATGTATCCCCTGGTGGCCACATTATAGATCACAGAGCTATGTATCCCCTGGTGGCCACATTATAGATCACAGAGCTATGTATCCCCTGGTGGCCACATTATAGATCACAGAGCTATGTATCCCCTGGTGGCCACATTATAGATCACAGAGCTATGTATCCCCTGGTGGCCACGTTATAGATCACAGAGCTATGTATCCCCTGGTGGCCACGTTATAGATCACAGAGCTATGTATCCCCTGGTGGCCACATTATAGATCACAGAGCTATGTATCCCCTGGTGGCCACGTTATAGATCACAGAGCTATGTATCCCCTGGTGGCCACATTATAGATCACAGAGCTATGTATCCCCTGGTGGCCACATTATAGATCACAGAGCTATGTATCCCCTGGTGGCCACGTTATAGATCACAGAGCTATGTATCCCCTGGTGGCCACGTTATAGATCACAGAGCTATGTATCCCCTGGTGGCCACGTTATAGATCACAGAGCTATGTATCCCCTGGTGGCCACGTTATAGATCACAGAGCTATGTATCCCCTGGTGGCCACATTATAGATCACAGAGCTATGTATCCCCTGGTGGCCACATTATAGATCACAGAGCTATGTATCCCCTGGTGGCCACATTATAGATCACAGAGCTATGTATCCCCTGGTGGCCACATTATAGATCACAGAGCTATGTATCCCCTGGTGGCCACATTATAGATCACAGAGCTATGTATCCCCTGGTGGCCACATTATAGATCACAGAGCTATGTATCCCCTGGTGGCCACATTATAGATCACAGAGCTATGTATCCCCTGGTGGCCACATTATAGATCACAGAGCTATGTATCCCCTGGTGGCCACGTTATAGATCACAGAGCTATGTATCCCCTGGTGGCCACATTATAGATCACAGAGCTATGTATCCCCTGGTGGCCACGTTATAGATCACAGAGCTATGTATCCCCTGGTGGCCACATTATAGATCACAGAGCTATGTATCCCCTGGTGGCCACGTTATAGATCACAGAGCTATGTATCCCCTGGTGGCCACATTATAGATCACAGAGCTATGTATCCCCTGGTGGCCACATTATAGATCACAGAGCTATGTATCCCCTGGTGGCCACATTATAGATCACAAAGCTATGTATCCCCTGGTGGCCACGTTATAGATCACAGAGCTATGTATCCCCTGGTGGCCACGTTATAGATCACAGAGCTATGTATCCCCTGGTGGCCACATTATAGATCACAGAGCTATGTATCCCCTGGTGGCCACATTATAGATCACAGAGCTAAGTATCCCCTGGTGGCCACATTATAGATCACAGAGCTATGTATCCCCTGGTGGCCACGTTATAGATCACAGAGCTATGTATCCCCTGGTGGCCACATTATAGATCACAGAGCTAAGTATCCCCTGGTGGCCACATTATAGATCACAGAGCTATGTATCCCCTGGTGGCCACGTTATAGATCACAGAGCTATGTATCCCCTGGTGGCCACATTATAGATCACAGAGCTAAGTATCCCCTGGTGGCCACATTATAGATCACAGAGCTATGTATCCCCTGGTGGCCACATTATAGATCACAGAGCTATGTATCCCCTGGTGGCCACATTATAGATCACAGAGCTATGTATCCCCTGGTGGCCACGTTATAGATCACAGAGCTATGTATCCCCTGGTGGCCACATTATAGATCACAGAGCTAAGTATCCCCTGGTGGCCACATTATAGATCACAGAGCTATGTATCCCCTGGTGGCCACGTTATAGATCACAGAGCTATGTATCCCCTGGTGGCCACATTATAGATCACAGAGCTAAGTATCCCCTGGTGGCCACATTATAGATCACAGAGCTATGTATCCCCTGGTGGCCACGTTATAGATCACAGAGCTATGTATCCCCTGGTGGCCACATTATAGATCACAGAGCTATGTATCCCCTGGTGGCCACATTATAGATCACAGAGCTAAGTATCCCCTGGTGGCCACATTATAGATCACAGAGCTATGTATCCCCTGGTGGCCACGTTATAGATCACAGAGCTATGTATCCCCTGGTGGCCACATTATAGATCACAGAGCTATGTATCCCCTGGTGGCCACATTATAGATCACAGAGCTAAGTATCCCCTGGTGGCCACATTATAGATCACAGAGCTATGTATCTCCTGGTGGCCACGTTATAGATCACAGAGCTATGTATCCCCTGGTGGCCACATTATAGATCACAGAGCTTTGTATCTCCTGGTGGCCACATTATAGATCACAGAGGAATGTATCTCCTGGTGGCCACATTATAGATCACAGAGCTAAGTATCCCCTGGTGGCCACATTATAGATCACAGAGCTATGTATCCCCTGGTGGCCACATTATAGATCACAGAGCTATGTATCCCCTGGTGGCCACATTATAGATCACAGAGCTATGTATCCCCTGGTGGACACATTATAGATCACAGAGGAATGTATCCCCTGGTGGCCACGTTATAGATCACAGAGCTATGTATCTCGCTTCTAACTACAAAACTTTAATTTTTAATTCTTCCCTACAGATTCTGGAGGTGTGGAGCGGACCAGCCCAGGGCGCCTGTCCTTCGGAGACGGGGAGGTGCTGGGCCTCACCCCTTCTGGAGGCTCCCCTGGGAGCCTCAAGGTCCCTGGGGCCCTGGCAGCCTCCTCAGGAGGCCTAGGAAGGATCGCCAGGCTTCTGGTGAAGGATGCAACACGGTCTGGAGAGGATGCATACCGCAGAAGGACCCACTCGCTGGAGAGGTATGGCGGGGAGATGCAGCCTCCAGTGTGCCGCACCTCACCTTTTATGTGCTCATACACGCCCCTCCCCCTTCTAACGGGTGCGATGATGCTAGTGAAGGGCTCTTGATTCAAGGAATTCGAGCTGTACCCCTTGGATTAAAAATCACTGCTTTCCATTACGTCAAATGCTTTATGTTACCTAAGTTACAAGGCCTTTCGTGTTATAATCAACACATCATCAGGAGCTTGCAATGTTGCAGAAGAGACGAAGAAGACCAAGTAAATACGATCACAAGAATCGTATTTACTCGGACATCCTCCTGTTTTTTGCAACATTGCAAGCTCCTGATGATGTGTGGTTATAACACGAAAGGCCTAGACCTATCATTCAACTACCCCCATGGTTGTTTTGCTTCCCCTTAGAGCTGTCTATGGCCACTTAGGGCCCTGTATGGCACCTCTCGACCCTTGCTATTGCATTTTTTTAAATTTGTCACTTAATAACATAACAGCAATGTGTGTGGACACTGTTCTAGTAATTAACTAATCACTTCTTAGTTATTTAAGAAGGCCTAAGAATAGCATGTTCATATATTAAAATTTGACTAACTCAATATATGCTTCTTTTTTGACTAGAGAGGCCTAAATTTTCGTAATTTTAATGTGACTTATTTCTCTACGAAAGGTGTGAAAGCACATGGATAGAAATGTGAAATCTGGGTGAAAGAAATCTATGTTTCGCTCTAAATTCTCTGACCTCGTACTGAAGAAGGTCTGTTTAGAAGGCGAAATATGCAGATCTCTTTGTACCAAGAGATTTATCTGTCTGTGCAAGTGGGTTGAACACTTTACCTAAGAGTTTCTGATTGTATCTTTCTCATCCTGAATGCAAGGAGGTTCAGGGTTCGCAAGTGGTATGTTCACCTCTTGTATGAACTCTCTTGTTCACTGTTCTTCGCACGATAGTGGCAACTATCGCTTTTTGTGTTCTAAAGTCTTGTGCTCACTGTTCTTCGCACGGCAGTGTTATCTATCGCTGCTTTGTTATGCTGTGTTTTAAAGTTTTGTGTTCTCTGTTTTACGCACGGCAGTGTCAGCTATGTTGCCACTTGTGTTCTGAAGTGTTTTGCTCACAGTGTGTTCTTGAGTGTTCGTGATAGCGTGACGGTAGGTGTTATTATTGCTAGCGGTGGGAAGAGACCTAGCCTGTTCATCTGCCTATTCGAGTGCTGAGAAGGAGGCCTGTCTACTAGTGCCTATATGTGAGAGGGGGGTCACGTGCTGTCAGCATAACAAAGGAGCCTTACTATAAATGATTTACAACAATACGTATTTAATTATACTGTTGACAGCTCGGCAACGCTGACATATGGCGTCCTCGACACAGCTCAACTAAGATAAAAGGCAGACGGCAGAGTTGTCAAGCTCTGGGCTGATTCTATACAAGGAAACATTGTATATAACAAAGGACGTACTTGGATATGATGCATTACAAATCATAGTGAATCATAGGTTTTTTCATATTACATGTGGACAATCTTTATTTATTACCAGTACATGTACATGGTATACAATCCTAGCTGACAACAATGACATACTACTATATACAAAGCCCCTTGTTATGCTCCGCATGTCGGGCAAATTAGGTCAGTGTCCCAGGATGCGACCCACACCAGTCGATTAACACCCAGGTACCCATTTTAGTGATGGGGAACATAGACAACAGGTGGAAAGAAACACGCCCAATGTTTCTACTCTGGCTGGGAATCGAACCCAGACCCTCGCCGTGTGAAGCGAGAGTGTTAACCACCAGGCCACCAGAGACTGATCACTTGTTATTCAAGTAATCAACAAATTCTAAGGAAAACTTATTTACAAAGAAGCAAGTGTTTAACAGAAAAGACAAACTTGGTGCACTCAAGTTTTGTACTGTTAAATCTCAGAACTCAGAGAGAACTTAACACTTAAAGTTTTTGATCCACAATTAAATTAACATACTGTAAGGATTATTACACAAAGCTGAGTACTCATTGGGCTATAATAATCATCTATACAAGGTATTTACATTTAATCCCAACTCTGTTAGATTTACATATGCAGAGTGGTCATCATTTTTAACTGGGTCAAATTCTGTGACAATGACTAACTCATGCCATGACTGAGAAGGATCAACATTAGCTTCAACTGCTGAAACTTGAGGATTCCTCATCATTTCTCGTGTATGTAAAGAATAACAACAGCCAGGTTGTATGTTAGAAAGGTTGTTAACGATGGAAGGTAAACTGGGTCAGGGGGTTCGTCAGTCTGCTCACTCGTCTGGGTACCAGAAATTTTATCAACATATTGCATACTAACTTCATATGATCTAATTGCGGTGTACAGTGCCTCGTGACCTGGTGGCTAAAACTCTGGCTTCACACAGCGAGGTCCGGGTTCGATTCGAGGGTAGAAACATTGGGCATGTTTCCTTACACTGGTTGTCTATGTTCCCCACCAGTAAAATGGGTACCTGGGTGTTAGTGGACTGGTGTGGGTCACATCCTGGGTGTTAGTGGACTGGTGTGGGTCACATCCTGGGTGTTAATGGACTGGTGTGGGTCACATCCTGGGTGTTAGTGGACTGGTGTGGGTGGCATCCTGGGTGTTAGTGGACTGGTGTGGGTGGCATCCTGGGTGTTAGTGGACTGGTGTGGGTGGCATCCTGGGTGTTAGTGGACTGGTGTGGGTGGCATCCTGGGTGTTAGTGGACTGGTGTGGGTCACATCCTGGGTGTTAGTGGACTGGTGTGGGTCACATCCTGGGTGTTAGTGGACTGGTGTGGGTCTCATCCTGGATGTTAGTGGACTGGTGTGGGTCACATCCTGGGTGTTAGTGGACTGGTGTGGGTCTCATCCTGGGTGTTAGTGGACTGGTGTGGGTCTCATCCTGGGTGTTAGTGGACTGGTGTGTGTCACATCCTGGGTGTTAGTGGACTGGTGTGGGTCACATCCTGGGTGTTAGTGGACTGGTGTGGGTCACATCCTGGGTGTTAGTGGACTGGTGTGGGTCACATCCTGGGTGTTAATGGACTGGTGTGGGTGGCATCCTGGGTGTTAGTGGACTGGTGTGGGTCACATCCTGGGTGTTAGTGGACTGGTGTGGGTCTCATCCTGGGTGTTAGTGGACTGGTGTGGGTCTCATCCTGGGTGTTAGTGGACTGGTGTGGGTCACATCCTGGGTGTTAGTGGACTGGTGTGGGTCACATCCTGGGTGTTAGTGGACTGGTGTGGGTCTCATCCTGGGACAAAACTGTCCTAATTTTCAGGAAATACGCTACATAACAAGCGGCTTTCTATATAGTAGTATGTCATTGATTTTAGCTATGGTCTGTATACCTTGTACATGTACTGGTAGAAATAAAGATACCATTATTATTATTATTATTATTATTATTATTATTATTATTATTATTATTATTATTACTTGCCTGGCAGGTGTTCAAAGGTTCTGTGTTAACTCTTGAGAGGAACATCCTTCTTAAGCAACTCAGAGGAGCTTCAATAGAAAAGAAATTGCTGATAAAATATCTCAAAACCTGCTAAACTCACAAAAGATCTTATGGAGAAATTCTGTTCAGCAGTTCTCTACTTTGGTTACTCCTAACCCCCCTTTAGATAGCTTGATCTTCAGAATGGCTTCTTCAAACTCACCAAGCACCGAATTAAGTCTTTTGAGATGCATCTCCTCATCTTCAGATGTGTCAGTTACCTTATGAAAGTACACCATGAGTACATTACCTATAAGGCCTTTAAATATATTCGTCACGCGCCTTGAAAATGTGATAGGTGGTGAGCGTAACCCAAAGACCATTCTGAAAAAATGATAATGACCTGTTGGCGTGGAAAAGGCAGTTAACTCCTGGCTGTCCTAGTGAAGAGGAACTTGTCAAAACCTTTGCAACACATCTAGTGTCAAAAAAAAACTTTATTATATCTGATATTTCGTAAATGGTTACCAAGAACAGGGAGAGGGAAATGGTCTTGTATCGTTTTAGCATTCAACTTTCTAAAATCAATTACCGGGCACCAAGTACCATCTTTTTTGGGTACCAGGATCAAGGGTGCATTCTGAGGTGAATTACTGTGTGACAATGCCGTCATCAAGCATCTTATTGACTAAGTCCTCCGTGACAGCAACTTGCGAATGAGGCATTCTGTACACAGGTATATAGATAGGCCTAGTACCAGGTTCAAGTGGAATACTATGGGACAGTAGGTTCATTAAGCCCACCTTCTCACCTGGTAAAGCAATGGCTCTACAATGTTTATTCAACAGATACGACAAACTCACGTCATCTGGGAGATCAGCACTAACCAATTGGTCTGGTGACATTTCATTCTCTACCCGAACAGTATACGGATAGTATTACAAGCACAGGTGTAGTTGACTGGCCTGCACACCTGGCTGTAGCACCATAATCACTTAGGAAAGAGCGAAAAGTCAACAGAGTAATTTTTCGTATTTCTTTCACCGAATAATAATAATCTGGTATTTACAATATGTACAACTATGTACAATAGGGTAAATGCAAGCAAGAGACTTAGAGCTGTAGCAACCAGACTTCAAGGTGAATCTGCCAAAAATGATTTACAAATATACCACATTGCTTCACAACTTTGGGGGCGTCCTTGTGATTGGTTGGTTGAACCAAGGTACTGGCATAATAATGGGGCCCCTGCTCGGTATACTCTTAGCACCTGGTTCACTGGTCGGGAGGCATACCTATATGGGTGTGTGACATATGCCAAATATAATGTAACATACTCTTAGCATAGCAGAGTTATTAAGGCTGGTTGATTAGTTAATGGGATTTAAAGTCTATCTACTACACGAGGGACATTAATGCTGGTTAGTCGGTTAATTGGGTTTAAAATTTACTACATGAGGGTCATTAAGATTAGCTGGTTGGTTAAAAGGGTTTAAAATCTACTATACGAGGGTCATTAATGTTGTACGTCACCTGTATACCACCAGTCAAGAACACTAAAATATCTTATATAAGGATTACAATGAACTTTGTGTGTGTTCACTGAGAGATGTTCACCTCTCAGTGTTCAATTAGTCACTCTTAAGTTTGTATATTAGATGAATCTTATTAGAAGCAGCTGGCCAAGTGGTTAACGCACTGGCCTGCGAGTTTTAAGATTTGCCATTGGTTCAAACCACTACCAGTTATACTGTTTTAGAGTGAGAATGATTAGCTCTTCAACTGCTGCTGTTGCTGCTGTTATTGCTGCAGCTGTAGCTTCATCATGACTTGACTGGAGAGCATTGAATGTCAATACAATCTCTTGCAGATGAATTTTTTCTTGTGATTGTAGGCATACAATGTCATATTGTTGCAGGAACTGTGAAGGTTATTGTATACTGGGAGGTAATTGTTGTGGCTTCAGTGGTGCTCAGACCTGAACTTTCTCCCTGACTCACACCTTGATTAAACCTATTCTTCTCTATTACAACGACAAGCATGCAGACAAAGACAGCAAGACTTCACCCAGACTACGTTTCACTCTGTGTGGAATCTCCTCAAAGCTCTACATAGAGCGAAACATCACCTCAATAAAAGACTATCTGCCACACTTCTCCGATCACACACGACATTGTATCTGGGGCTGTGAGTTTTCTCTCTCTCACACACACAAATAAGTATATATATATATATATATATATATATATATATATATATATATATATATATATATATATATATATATATATATATATATATATATATATATATATTGTTTGAATTAATATAGCTGATTAAGAGTGTAAATATCATTATTATACTTAATCAGGCCCCTTTGATGTCTGACCACAACTCATCCCTCTCACTACCACTTCTCCCCCTCTCACTGCCACTCCTCCCCCCTCTCATTACCACTCCTCCCCCCTCTCACTACCACTCCTCCCCCCTCTCACTGCCACTCCTCCCCCCTCTCATTACCACTCCTCTCCCCTCTTACATTATCTAACAGTATTGCTCTTCCTTACGTTGTTCACACAGACGGTCACTGCGGCTGAGGTTCCATAGGCCGTCTATGCAAGAGGCTTCCTTCAGATTCTTGAGGAAAGGGGCCTGGGTTGTCAGTTTTAAGAGAGGGGGCGTGGTGGTCCAGCCCCCTAATCTCTGCTGCCCTCTCTTACCTAGGGGAAGGGGGTGATGCGCCCCTTTCCCCTAGGCTTGCATGAATTTGTAGTTAATTTAAGCTTTTTAGATTTACATGGTTGGTGCTAGTTGAGATGCCCGGTAATTCTGAAGTATATTGTTGGAACCTGTACCAGCATCACTGATAGTTGTTACCACCATCTACCACCACTACCACTACTACTACTGCCTGCTACCACCATCTACCACCACTACCACTACTACTACTGCCTGCTACCACCATCTACCACCACTACCACTACTACTACTACTGCCTGCTACCACCATCTACCACCACCACTACTACTACTGCCTGCTACCATCATCTACCACCACCACTACTACTACTACTACTGCCTGCTACCACCATCTACCACCACCACTACTACTGTCTGCTACCACCATCTACCACCATCACTACTACTACTGCCTGTCTGCTACCACCATCTACCACCACCATCACTACTGCTACTGCCTGCTACCACCATCTACCAATACCACTACTACTACCACTACAACCACTGCTACTACCGCTACTACTACCACCACCACCACCACCACTACTACCACCATCTACTACCACAGAGATACTGTAATTTTCCTGTCCAGTAGTTATACAGAGACACAAACACACACACAGGGGGCAGGAGCTATGAATCGACCCCTGCAGCCACAATTAGGTGGGAACACACACACACACACACAAGTATCTTAGAGAAGAGGCAGGATTAAGCTCATAGACCAGGAAGAGTGACCTAGAAGCAGCCAGTGAAGCAGAGGGGCCAGGAGCAGTGACTCGACCCCTGCAACCACAACTGGGTGAGCACACACACCAAACACACATCTGATACATTCCACAGTATTCTGGCATCTTCTTTATATCAGTTGGGAGACCTTACTCCGCCAGCAGTACTGTGTAGCGCGTCCTGTACATCATTCAGTTCTTCCTGCACATTAATATTCACTTCCGTATTATCTCGTGTATCTTGGTTATTTGTACTCCTGGTAATTGCTATTTATCATTTATTATCCCATTTATGTGTATTTACAAGTCTTTCATTGTTGTCTTGTCCTATACTGGTAAATAAATGAGGTGTATCGAGGCTGCATGATCCCGTTTATCAACGTAATTCAACGAGTGATTGGAAAAAATTTGTGTCTGGTAGCATAGTTTGTCCTGTAAGGTCAACGTTTTCTCTCATGTGATTGTTTTCTTTGATTATCAATGGGGGACTGTGAGAAGTTTGTGTTGTACGTATGTTCTGAATGCGACACTGATCTGTATCTCTCTCCATCCGTATCTCTGCACTTGCAATTGATTCAGTTGCCTATTGATGGTGTTTGTGAGCACTTCAGCCTATGTTTGCAACCTTAAAGTAGAGGAAATAATGAAGATCATCGTCAATTATCCATAATTAAGAAGGAACTGTCAGCCAGATCCGCCTGACTGTCTTTAAGTCTGACCAAACCCTGGCTATAATAGCTGAGTGGATCAACCATGATCTCCATTAAACTGGAATGATACTTATCATACCTCATAAGTGCCGAATAGGTAAATCTTGTGACTTTAGCTTAAATATCAACGTTCTTCTTGCCGAATAAGTCAAGAGAAAATTTGTGTATGTAATAATTTCGCAAAAATAATTCTGAACCCAACGAAAAAAATATATTTCATTGTTTTTACTATTAAATTATTGTAAACTTATCAAAAATATATTTAGCTGGATTAAATTAAATTGCGCTTGTTATAATAAAGTCAGGTAAGTTTCCTAAGGATCTTTTGGTACAAAATTATTAATTTTTACACTAACATAAATTAAAAAAATCTATAAACGTATAAGAGAAAATTATAGAAATAACTTAATTTTAAACGAGTTATTGATAAGTGACCAAATTTACCTCTTCGGCACCACTTATATAATATGTTGCATGGATAGCCAGTTACTGCCTTGTGTAGTAGGCCTGTGTAGTAGGCCTGTGTAGTAGGCCTGTGCAGTAGGCCTGTGTAGTAGGCCTGTGTAGTAGGCCTGTGTAGTAGGCCTGTGTAGTAGGCCTTGTGTAGTAGGCCTGTGTAGTAGGCCTGTGCAGTAGGCCTGTGTAGTAGGCCTGTGTAGTAGGCCTGTGTAGTAGGCCTTGTGTAGTAGGCCTGTGCAGTAGGCCTGTGTAGTAGGCCTGTGTAGTAGGCCTGTGTAGTAGGCCTGTGTAGTAGGCCTTGTGTAGTAGGCCTGTGTAGTAGGCCTGTGCAGTAGGCCTGTGTAGTAGGCCTGTGTAGTAGGCCTGTGTAGTAGGCCTTGTGTAGTAGGCCTGTGTAGTAGGCCAGTGCAGTAGGCCTTGTGTAGTAGGCCTGTGTAGTAGGCCTTGTGTAGTAGGCCTGTGTAGTAGGCCTGTGTAGTAGGCCTATGTAGTAGGCCTGTGTA